>NC_057388.1:56672773-56972773 GCF_019320065.1 Cervus canadensis
TGTGGTTGCTTTATATCTGTAATCCTTTTAGCCTTGATCTTCTGCACCCAGCACTGATTTCAGAGACAGGATCTTGGCTCTTGCCTTTCCTCTTTGGAACCTGAATCACTCCTCTAGCAGTGGAAATAAACATCTGTTTCAGGGTTCAATAAGAGCTTTTGTAGCTGCCTCAGTTGAGATGAGGTGAGTGAGTCCCTTGATTTGGAAGGTAATAACATTTTAGCACTGCCATCCTTTCCTTGCAACTGAGGATTTAAAGTTGAATTTTGAAAAATGTCTCCCATGGAAAGGTAGTATGCCATCCAGCAACCAGTTATAATGAATTATATATGTCATATATATAGTATATATAATGCAATGTATTATATACATATTCTATATAATCATACATATGTATATATATCCTATAATAGATAAAATATGTCATTAGATATATATTATATTTACACAGTATATAAGATATATGTTATATATACAGTATATTGTATCATATATAAATATATCTAATAACATACTTTATATATTATATAAGATACATAACATACATATGATTATATAGCATATGTATGTCTAATAACATTAATCCATAGAGTTTATAATTACATGTGTGTGTGCTCAGTCGTTTGGTTGTGTCCAATTCTTTGCAACCCTATAGACATTAACCCACCAGGCTCCTCTGTCCATGGAATTTTCAAGGCAAGAATACTGGAGTGGGTTGCCAATTCCTCCTCCAGGAGATCATCCTGACTCAGGGATCGAATCCACATCTCCTGCGTCTCCTGCATTATAAGTGGATTTTTTACAGCAGAGCCACTGGGAAAGCCCCCTTATAATTATATATGTGGTCAGATAGTAAAGAATCCTCCTGCCAGTGCAGGAGATGCAAGAGACATGGGTTCGATCCCTGGGTCAGGAAGATCCCCTGGAGAAGGGAACAGCATCCCACTCCAATATTCTTGCCTGGAAAATTTCATGGACAGAGAAGCCTATCAGGCTATAGTCCATGGGGTTGCAAAGAGTCAGACACGACTGAGTGACTAACACTTTCACTTTCACAAGTATAGAAAGTGTTATTAGATAATATTTATATAAGTATAAATTAAGGAAATAGCAACCCACTCCAGTATTCTTGCCTGGCTAATCCCACAGACAGAGAAGCCTGGCAAGTCACAAAGAGTAGGACACTACTGAGTGACTGAGCGCACATGATATAACATTTATATGAAACTTTTTTGGACCAAGAGAGTGATCCTTCCCCTGGACACCTTGGTGTGTGATGTAAAGAAACTTCCCTCACTATCAACCATTGACACTAACCGGTGATTGCCAAACACAGACCACCCTAGCTGCAGTCTCAGAAATAGTGCTCCAGTTCCAACCAGCGAGATTGAAATGCTAGTTCCCCAAAGCAGCTTGGAGATTTGGAAAGCAAACAACGCTGTTTCTCTTTTTCTGCATCTTTTGCCCCAGGTCCTGGGAGCCTGTCTGAGGAGTCTGTAGGCAGAGTTCTGGGGCGTTTAGGGAAGAGGGAGTATCTCAAGATGTCACTGAGGCCATTTGGATTATGAGTCCATTGAGCAAGGAAAAGAGTTATGTTGCCTTCAGATAATTAGAGAGCATAAGTACAATTTATCTTGTGCTTTAAAACCAGTTAATGAAGACTGATATTGTCTTTAGTCCAAGATATAGGGAATGTAAAGAAGAGTTTGTTTCTAGCCATGTGTTACTCCTTTTTCTGTTTCCATTGCTTTTCTCTTAGTGACGACACCAAGGCAATGTTTTTACACTGCATGGAAGCTATGAATGCCATCCTCCAATGTCATGTATATCTTTTACAAATTGAGGTCTTTCAGCATGCCAGGTGTAAAGAAATGCAAATCATTCATTATCAGTTGTGTGTGTATGTGTGTGCTCAGTCGTGTCCGACTCTTTGCAAACCCATGAACTGTAACCTGCCAGGCTCCACTGTCTATGGAATTTTCCAGGCAAGAATACTGGAGTGCATTGCCATTCTCGACTCCAGGTTCATTATCACTTAGTGGTTGTTTTTTTCCTTTTTTCTGAGTAAAAAATATTGTTAATATTGTTTGTGTGTGTGTGTAAGTTGCTCAGTCACGTCCGACTCTTTGTGAACCCTTGGACTGTAGCCTGCCAGGCTCCTCTCTCCATAGGGATTCTTGGGGCAAGAATACTGGAGTGAGTTGCCATGTCCTTCTCCAGAGGCTCTTCCTGACCCAGGCATTGAATTGCAGGCAGATACTTTACCGTCTGAGCCACAAGGGAAGTTAGTTAATATTGTTTACCGTAATTATACAACTAAGTAATAAATTACATAATATTGTTCACTGAAAATTCTATACATAATTATGTAATGTTTCACAGTGATACTAATGTCTAATAATCTGTTAATAAATCTTACTAATTGATTTTATTTCCTGGCTCTCTTATTTTCCTGAAGAAATTTCCTTTTTTTTGTTGCAAGCTAGTGTTTAGATTTTCTTATAACTCATTGTAGGAAGAGTCATTCTGGAATTTTTCTATAACCTTTCTTACTCGTCCTTTTAATCCATTTTCTACCTATCTACTTTTTTTGTTTTCTTAAAGTAAGCTTGAGTTTTCTGGTTTGGAATTTCTTTTTGGGGCATGATTCTCTGATGCCACCTAGGGGGAACCTGTAAGATGGGGATTGCTTGTCTGTGACTCAGAGAAGTCTTTTAAAAATATATGCTGCTTTTTTAATCTAACTTGAAAGGTTTGGCTTTCCTGGCATTTTTTTTTTCTGGCTCCAAGGACAGAAAATTCTTGTCACAATGAAGACAGACATTTGAAAATCATGAGCTTCGTGTACCTTTTTAGAATCCCTCTTTGCATAATGATAATAACTAATATTCATATGCTGCCTTCCGTGTGTTATACAGTGTTCAGAGGGCTGTAAGTGTGATAACTCCTTTCATTTCCCCAGGAATCCTCTGAGTAAAGCATCACCACCACTAGCAGCATCACTGTCATCCTCTTTTTTAAAAAATGAGGAAACTCGGGGCACAGAATGTGTCAGTGACTTGTCTACTTACAGCTGTCCACCTCTGCTGTCTGACTCCAGAAACTACCCACTTAACCATTTCCATCTAGCGCGTCTCATCCCCTCTGGTGTCTGGTACCTTTGGATCACAGTCCCTTCCTGACAGTCACCTCCTCTTTTGTAGATTTATTTTCAGCATCACAGCTTCTGAGATGATGCAAGATTTCCAAGGTCCTCCATGGAGGCCAGGCTGAGAACAGCTGGGAAGAAGGGGAACTGCAAAGGTGTTTTAAAAGAAATAGGAACCAGTTTTCTATTCTGTTAATTGAAAATGAATGGGAAGACTCCATCTAAATACTTTATGAAACTCTGTAAAGTAGCAATCATGATATATAGGAGTCTACAGATTAAAAATCTGAACTACTAAATTTATTTTTAAAAAATCAAGCATATGAATCAGTGTGGTTGTATACAGTATGGAGATTCTGATGGGCATAATTTATTGTACCTGAAGAGACAAAACTTATCTTGAGAGTTTTAAGTTAATACTATCATGATGATAATTTACAGTAGAGGTGAGTTTCTATAGAAGATTCTCAAAGTTGTTTTGAAAGCCCTAGAAACCAGGTTGTTGTCTGGTAAGGGGTGTGGATGTGAGAGCTGGACTATAAAGAAAGCTGAGCGCCAAAGAATTGATGCTTTTGAACTGTGGTGTTGGAGAAGGCTCTTGAGAGTCCCTTGGACTGCACGGAGATCCAACCAGTCCATCCTAAAGGAGATCAGTCCTGGGTGTTCATTGATAGGACTGATTTTGAAGCTGAAACTCCAATATTTTGGCCACCTCATGCGAAGAGCTGACTCATTTGAAAAGACCCTGATGCTGGGAAAGATTGAAGGCAGGAGAAGGGGACAACAGAGGATGAGATGGTTGGATGGCATCACCGACTCGATGAACATGGGTTTGGGTGAACTCCAGGAGTTGGTGATGGACAGGTGTCCTGGCATGCTGTGGTTAATGGGGTCGCAAAGAGTCGGACACGACTGAGCGAATGAACTGAACTGAACTGAAGGGGTGTGGATGGAGCTATTATAGAAGGCAGTTCTTTTACTTGAGTTTGCCTGATCTGTTTAAATTTCTAACTTATTCATGAGACACTTCTTACAGCTTCTGAATAACAGCAAGTCAATGGGCAGCAATCATTATTATCTATAATATTCTAGAAAGGTATTCTATAAAGCCTATTAACTAAAGTTAAAATGCTGGACCGTGTAACATAGAATTTAATATGCTTATTTACATATATGTTTGTATCTATGAGTGTATGTATGTGTGTAAATGCACTGACCAAACACACACACACACATACACACACACCTAGGTATATATGGGCCACATGAATCTTTTGCAAAGTGCTGATACTTTTAATAGAATTATTTATAACCTTCCCTGTTGGATACCCGAGATAATAAGAGAAGCGTGTTGCCCTCTTCCTAATATTTGTTTGCTGAGGAGCTTTTTTAAGCTATCATTTTCTGAATGCTTATACACTGCACTTCATTCAGTGCTCTACCAGCAGCCCTGTGATGAAACAGATTTCACTATCCAGTTTTTCAGTGGAGAAGACGATGGCTTAGAGAATCTTAGGGACCCACTCAGGGGCAACACAGCTCACCTGAGTGAGACTGTGAATCCAGGTCTGTCCCCCAGAGGCCCTGGCTCCTCACTGTGAAGCTACCTGCCTCCCTCCTACTGACCCACGTGTGTAAGGACGTTGTCTGTGGCCCAGCGGCTTATCCCAGTGACCTTGTACAGTTCTGCCTGTATTCATCTTTCTAAAGCGTTCTCACTTCCATCGCTCCTTGTGCTGAACTCTTGGGCCCATCACCCTCACGCCTCCTTGTGTTTTCCAGCTTTGGAGACATGCTGTCCTTCACCCTGACGGCCTTTGTGGAGCTGATGGACCATGGGATAGTGTCCTGGGATACGTTTTCGGTGGCATTCATTAAGAAGGTAATTCGGATTGTGCTTTTCAAGCTCAAACCATTTCTTTTTTTACAGATATTTTTCTATGCTTTGAGCTTATTGCAAAGTTGTTTCCTTTAGTTCTTTGTGTTAAAGGGTGAGTGTGATTTTTGATAGTATTATATATATGGTGGTCTGAGGGCCTAAATTCTATATAAAAATGACATTTTCTCCCCAGTGGGATCATAAGGGTTGTACAGGAGAACCCCTAGTTGAAGGTGACATGTTAAAACCCCTCTTCTGGACGCCATTGTTTTTAAGACCTAACTAGAGTTCCTAGTATCTTTCCTGAACCTTCTCTCCTCAACTAGATGTTCAGGAGAAGGGAAAAAGGCAAAATATATTGATTGCTACATGACTGGGTCTGAAGCAGGAATGTAAGAGAAAAAGGGGTGCTTGGGTCCATGCCTCTTAGGCAGAGTAAGCCTGCTCACTCGTAATCTTCGTGGAGTTAAGTGTCTCTGGGATCAACTAGTTCAGTTGGTTCCTACTGTCCTTAGGAGGAAGCCAACAAGGGGGCAGGCAAAGGTGGACCTGGTGTGAGGAGAGAGAGTGGAAGAGCCCCCCACCATTCCTGGCAGTTGAATAGTAGTAAAAACATCTGCAAATTTACAATTCTCTTTCCAGTCTTCTAACCAAAACTGAATAGCCTTGACTTTTTAACTGTTAAGGGTAGTATTAAATTGAGAATTGTCATTATTTGTTAACTTATTTTTCCTCTCTTTGTGAAATGGTTTATAAATGTATTGGCACCTTTCTTTCTGCTGTTACTGGGAATGAAGAGATATTTGGAATTCATATATTTATCTTTAAGATCTAGATTCCTGGGAAGAATGGTCTAAAATAAAGAATTTCAGAGAGTCTTTGTGAAAGCTAGAAAATAAAACCAAAATCCAAGATGAGTCACTTGAGTTTTTGAGAGCTTTTATTTTGAAATCATGGTAAACTTATAGAAAATTTGAAAAAAAAAAAGTACAAAATGTTCCAAATGACCTTCAACCAACTTCCTTAATGATAGCATTTTGCATAATAATAGTATCATCAAAACTAGGAAATTAGCAGTGCTATAATACTATCACCATTAATTGATTTCACCAGTTTTTCTCTGGTTAAGGACTCAAAACTGCATTTAGTTAACATGTCTCCTTAGTGTCTTCCAATATGATCATTCCTGTTTTTCCTTGTCTTTCATGACTGACAGTTTTGAAGAATACTGGTCAGTTATTTTATAGAATGTCCCTCAATTTGGGTTTGTTTGATAATTCCCTTAAATCTAGGTTATGCATTTTTGGTAAGAATGTCAGAGAAGTAATGTTGTGCCCTTTTTAGAGGATCTCATTGGAATATGTGATGTTTATATCTCTTATAAATGGTGACCTTGATTATGTGGTTGAGACCCAGCAGATACAACTGGGTCTCCCCACTCTGAAGTTACATCTTTTATCTTTTCCTTTTGAAGTTAATCAGTACCTGGAGGGAGTTACTGTCTTGAACTGAAGAGCATAGGAGAGCCCTTAGTCTGTTGAATGAGGATGTTTGGAATAGAAGTCTCACAGATCAAATACCTGAATGATGTTGTCTATTTATTTCAGGCAAGAACTGATTGGGAACCCAAGGTCTTCTTGATGTACCTCTGAATCCTTTTTTCTTACATAAGGGCATAAAGCCAAGAAAAAATGTGTAGTAAGAACCTAAGAAAACACACAAAGAAGGATGAAGCCTCTTTTTGCCTGTATTTGTCAGTGGCATGAATTGCTTAGGAAAAAAGAAAAAGAGAGAGAGAGAAATGAGTGTAGAACAGAAAGCCAAGGCAATACGGATGTGTTAGGAAGTATTCTCCTTTGGTGGTGGCAGGTAATGAATATAAGCATTAGGTTTTAAATGCAGAGAAAAAATTACTGTATTTTGTATTTCCAAGATAAAAGTTCTAGAGAAATGGAGTATTACTTAGCCATAAAAGAGTGAAATATTGCCATTTGCAGCAACATGGGTGAACCTAGAGATTATTATACCAAGTGAAGTAAGTCAGACAAAGACAAATACTATATGATGTTACTTATATGTAGAATCTAAAAAGTAACACAAATGAATGTATTTACAAAACAGAAACAGTCTTATAGAGATGGAAAACAAGTTTATGGTTACCAAAGGGGAAAGAGGAGAGGGATAACGTAGGAGTATGGGATTAACAGATACACACTACCATATATAAAATAGGTAAACAATAGGAATTTACTATATAGTGCAAGGAACTATATTCAATATCTTCTAGTAACCTGTAATGGAAAGGTATCTGAAAAAGAAAAAATATGTATGTATATATATACATGGACCTCCCAGGTGGGGCAGTGGTAAAGAATTCTCCTGCCAGTGCAGGAGATAAGAGTTCAATCCCTGTATCAGGAAGAGTCCCTGGAGGAGGAAATGACAATCTACTCCAGTATTCTTGCCTGGAGAAACCCATGGACAGAGAAGTCTGGAGGTCTATAGTCCATTCTTGATTGAGAGATTGAGCACCCACACATGCATGTAAATGCATGTACATATAAAACTGAGTGACTTTGCTGTAGTAAAACTAATCCAACACTGGAACTCAACTATATTTCCAATTTAAAAAAAAGTTCTAGGGAGGCAACTTTAAATCTGAAGATACTGGGTTTTGCAGATTTTTTTCATACTTAAAATTTTAAAATTCAGTCTGAGTTTATGGTGGGCTTTTCTTTTCTACTTTCAAATTGCTTTGCCTTTTCTGATATTAGAGCCTCTTTTGCTATAAAAACAATGCTGTTCTGAATGTGAATTCCTTGAAGTTAGGTTGTGCTTTCAGCAACATTATCTCTTGATTCCTGTAGCAATCCTTTGCAGTAAGTGGTGTGTTCCTGGTCAGGAAGGGAGGACACAGTGCCTTGGGGAGGTAGAGTGAGGTTCTGGAGAGTGGGGTGTCATCGGTCCCTCATTTCAGGGCTCCCTCCATCATCAGCATGGACCTGCACTTTAAATGTTGGAAAGAAGAGTGTGAAGGACAGAAGGACAGACTTGTTGAAACACCATTGCCTCTTGTTCAGCCTTCCCTGACCTCACCGGGGCAGAGTTAACTGATTTTTTCTGCTCTTCATTCTCCTTGAATCTTGTACATGCCCCTGTTCCATCACTTATCACTCTCCTGTGAATTTTTTGTTCTTTTGATGGGCTCTCCCAAGACCATGAGTTCAAGAACACCAGGATGGAACCACGGCTTTCTTCTGGCCTGTCTCCTCAGAGCGTGGCATAGAGTCAGACCATTTCACATTTCTGTGAAAATGAATAAATGAAATTTACTTTGGAAGTATTTTTCTGAACTCTAAAACTTGAAGAAAAAAAAGAGTACAGTGCCACCGTATTTAAATATATTTCAAGTAAAACCTCAGCTATGAATGGAAAGGAATTACAAAGGTATCTTTCTTTAAATGGGAGATGTGGTTAGAGAGAATGACAATAATCTAATTTTCTAACTGCTTATGAAAATGGTTTTCACTCACTGAAATTAACCAAAAATCATATTAGATCCAAGGAAGCAAAGACTAGCAGTCTTGACAGTTTAAATTAAACACAGTGTTTTTCAGAAGACAACATGTTCATAATGGATTCCACCCTCATTCCTAGCCATTCTGTTTCCTTTGCATTGCTACTTGGAGCTCAACTCCTTATGTGAATTTTAAAAAGTGGTCATCAGAAAATGACTTTATAATTGAAAGTTTTTGTAAGGTTATCTTTTTATTCATTAGCTGGATCAAATTCAGCACTTTGACAACCCAGGAATTGTATACAGGGAACTGTCTTTTAAATGGAGCTTTATCTAGACAAAAATCAGCTAGGAAATGTGCTGACAAAAGATGCTTATCTCCGTGGTCCAGACTTGGCTTCCTATTAATGCCAAATTCATACGACTTTGGAGAAATATTTTTTCCCTGCCAGCCCTCATATCCTTCTCTGCTATCTATTTTGTCATGTGTGGATCTAGAGTCTAGTTTACAAAGTTTTTCTGTAATAAGTAATATCATTTCATAAACACTTTGAAACTTGGAATCCTTTGAGGCCAATCTTTAATGTTGCTGCTTTTTAAAGACTTGGTGACTTAGAGAGAGGGTCAGAAGGCATGGGGAAGAAAGAAATGAAATAAAAGAAAAACAGCCTAGAACTTTCTGTGTTAACGAGTTGGTTTTACCCTAGCCAAGTATAACATCAGTGCCTTTTCTTGGAAGGAAAGTTTTATACAAATGCTCTTGAAACCTTAGCTCTGCAGGAGGGCCCGGTTCACTCTGCAGTATTTTCAGTGCCTAGATAAACATCCAGCCAATCTCAGTTTAGAGACCCAGTAATTTTTGCCTCTTAAAAGCTTGAGAGATTTATGGACCACTGCCTGAATAACTTAAAATATGGGAGAGGGGCTCCGTGTTCTCCATGTATCTTTTCAGTTTTGATAACAGAGGATAATTTTAAGGTCTCATTCTAAGTAACTCAAAGTGTTTCTGTGATTTAAAAAAGTTGTGTCATTGATTCATACACTGTGATGCCCCTTAACTTCTTAAAAGTCACCCAAATATTCCTATGTTTTATCTACGTAGCACTTTTATTTATTTCTTTTTCTTCTAATTTTATTTTTTTAACACTGAAAACATTTTGTATTGGGTATAGCCAATTAACAATGTTGTGATAGTTTCAGGTATAGAGTGAAGGGACTCTGCCATGCATATACATGTTTCCATTCTTCCCCAAACACCCCTCCCATCCAGGCTGGCACATAACATTAAGCAATTCCATGAGCTGTACAGTAGGTTTTTGTTGGTTATCCATTTTAAATACAGCATTGTGTGTATAACCTTCCCAAAGTTCTAGGTAGCGCTTTTAAATGAGTGGAAGCATGTGGAAGTAATAGATATAATTATTGTTAGCTCCTCCTCCTTCTTTTTCTCTCTGATACAGACCTACTTTCAAGAAGCTGTACTTTGACATGTTTAGGCTGGTTCACCCATGCTGGCCAAAGTACAGAAATGGAACTGGAAAAAATTTAAAGGCAAAGGAAGTCATGATTGATCTTGAGGAAGACAAGGGAAATTAAAATTTAACAAGAGTATTTTTAACCTTCTATAGCTATACTGTGACCTGTAGTTTTTAAACTAGACATAGAAAGTAACACTTAAACTTTCACAAAGTTGTCCATTCACCAGTGAAGACAGTCATCATGTTTGCTCAGTCAGCCCTGATACCTTGTTTATTAGTATTCATTAGATGAAAGTATTGGGTCATTTAAATATCAAGTTAAAATTACTGATAAATAAGGCAAAAGATAGAAGTTAGTTTCAAAAGACAACTAATATCTCCTACAGAATTGTACATTAGACTCTCAAGAGTCATATGCATGCTTTCTGCCAGGCAGTACTTTAGTGTGTTAAAGTTTTGTAAGCTACTTTAGGATTGCTGAAATGATGGTATCTACATGTTAAGGAAGAGCTGAAATAATGGAAAAGATTAATTTTAAAGAATAATTTGATGAAGGTATGGGGTTATTTTTATGATAAATATATAAAAATGGCAAATGGAAATGGAATATGTATATGGAATACAATGTCTGAATTAAAGCAAAGACCATTACCTGTTTTACCACCCCTGTGTAAGCCTGTTGGGAGCAGGCGAGAGTTAATAATTTGTAGAGAACTTTAAAGCCCATTATAAGAAACTGTGCTTCGTATCAGGAAAACATTGAGCATTTTGATTCAGTATTTCAAGAAAGGAAATACTGTCAAGGCATATTTATAGAAGTAGAGGGTAAATTTGTATCAGAGGGAAATCTTGACTATAGAGGAAATTGAAGAAGCTGCTGTCATAGTAACCCAGGAATGAGCTGGACCATGTGCCAATGTGCATATACGGCAGCATGTATATGAGAGGGTGGACATTGCACAGAGCTTCCTTGGCGGCTTAGATGGTAAAGAACCTGCCTGCAATACAGGAGACCCAAGTTCAGTCCCTGAGTTGGCAAGATCCCCTGGAGAAGGGAATGGCAACCCACTCCAGTATTCTTGCCTGGAGAATTCCACGGACAGAGGAGCCTGGTGGGCTACAGTCCTGGGATCACAAAGAGTCACATGACTGAGCGACTAACACTTTCAGACATTACAAATGTGTTCACAGAGACAGAAAGCAGGGAACTGGGACTATTTATCACTAATATCATGGCAAACTTGGAGAAAGGTGATACTTGAGAAGAGAGGAATAAGAAAGAAGTCAGTGAGATTGATTTTTAGCCCATTTAATTTTCGACTTTAGAATATCTAAGTGGACGTATACTTTTGGATGCCAAGAATAAGCATGTAACATACTTTATAGTAAATGACTGTTGTGTGTCCATCTGTGCTAGATTACAAGGTCCTTGAAGTTAAAAATCATGTGGGTTTGCTCATCTCTTGATTTCCAGATCCTAGGTCAGTGCAAGCCTGTTTTATAGTACATGGTCAACACCTATTACCTGAATGAATGAATAGAGGGGATGAAGGCAAGAGGGTGGAGGAGGAGGTTTGATCATAAACTTTCAACTAGAAGATTCTCCACAGAGTCTTAAAGGTACATCCAAATTTCCTAAATGGAAATAAGAATATGATCATGGAAGGAAAATAGACCAGTGCAGAGAAATCACAGGTATTGTCAACATATTTCTTTGTGAGTTCTTCTCTTTTCCAATAAGTGTCAAGAATTGTACTGGGATAATGAAAAGTTTTTGGTGTGGTGTTGATGAGGAAGTCAAGGAATTAATATTGGATTTAGAAGAGGTCTAAGTTAGGCATTAACCCTAAGTACAGTATGAGGGTCGCTGGATTTTTGTGAGAGAAAGATGGACTTAGAGAAAGAAAAATGGCCTCATCGTGGTGGATCTGATAGGGGAACACATCCAGACGGTGAGGATTAAGGCAAGGGCTTGCCAGGGACAGTAAACACATTGAAGAAGTTTATTAGCTGTGAAAGGAGCTAAAGCAGTCTTTTGAGAATCTTAAAAATCTTATACTCTTCCTATAGTCTGTATTATAAAATAATACCCTTTTGGAATATACTAGTATAATGTTACTTTACTTCTTTACGTCATATATTTTCTATCCCCGAAATCCAGGTGTATCTGGAGGCAGAGAGCATATTGATAACTGTACTTGCCCACCTCTCTTTTTCACTGTACCCTCTGCTTTCACTGGGGAGTTATTGGGCTAAAAATGGTTGAGCTGGTAACTGTAAGTTGCCATGGTGCCTTTGAATTTTATCTTGTGCAGAGATGGAGAGGGAATGAGAAGGGGTCAAGGCAATAGCAAAAAGGGAAATATTCATGATAAGGGGAAGCTATAAGTGCCAATTTGTCATGAAACCAAATAGCTTTTAAGAAAGCAGTCATGATGATATAATAAGAGCATTTTAATATGAGTTGTCAACATACAGTAATAACATTTAATGAGGCCTCTAAAATAAAACCTTTATGGTACCCATGTGTTTGGGTTTCTGTGATCCATTATTCTAACCCTTATTTTACTTCCTTCTTACATTCTGATTTATTATGTTTGAGGCTTTAGTGATGAATTCCTTAGGGAATGTATTTTAGAGTTTAAACGACTATTTTAACTTTTAGCACTTCTAATTTAAATGGTTTCCTGTTTGCTAAATTTGAGAGTGATTAGAAGAATTTATTTTAACCATAAGAAATGGGAAGAATGGGGGAGAGAGCACTTCATTGAGGAATAAAAAGGAGATTAACCAGTAACTGAAAAGTTGCCAGTTGAACTGTGTTGACAAGTGTGATTTGTGTGAGTCCCTTAAGAATGTAACAGAAGCATAGTAAGAACATAAGAGCCATGGGTTGTGTGGGTGAAGGAATAGCCTGGAAATGGAAGGCAGTGGCTATTAGTATATGTTGAAATTGCTGTCTCAAAGAAACACAAGAGTTCTTACAATATCTGCTCCTGAAAGCTGAAACGCAGAAGAACCGTTCCAAAAACACCAGACAGAATAATTCTTTGAAACCATCTCCTTTCTAAAATTGCTTATTACCAAATTAGAGAAATAGGCCACAAATAGCAGTTTGTGATAAGGTGGTGAACAGTCATTGTTGACACCATGCATTTCTGGCTATTCTGCTATAATTCCAGGTACTTTTCATACTGAATTTCTGGTGTTTCTTACATGAGCTCCCGATTGACTTCATTTGCTCCCTTCTCTGCTTCTCCGCTCTGCTTACTGTGAGTGATCAATTGTGTCCCTCTTGGGTTTTCAGATAGCAAGTTTTGTCAACAAGTCGGCCATAGATGTCTCCATCCTGCAACGGTCCTTGGCCATTCTGGAGTCCATGGTGCTCAATAGCCACGATCTCTACCAGAAGGTGGCCCAAGAGATCACTATCGGCCAACTCATTCCCCATCTTCAAGGGTAAGCGAGATTGACGCGGCCACGGCGGGAGGGAACGTTCTTCAGGTAGACAGCTACCATGATGGTTTGGTTGGTTTAATTAAATATATACAAAAAAAGAATCTTGATCCGGTGTATAATCAAACCATGCCTCGTGTTTGTCTGCCATCACACTGACGTGGCCCAGTGACTTGCCCTGGGTGTGCCCCTTGCCTGTTCTTAAGACTAGTGTGTCCCGAGTGCCTTGGTAGGGACTCAGTTCTGGTGAACGTTGGTAGATAGTGTAGAGCTTTGCTTTTAATAAGATACAATAAAGCAATTTGTTCTTTTAAGTTCTCAATAGAGTCTTTATCCTTAATCATACAGTATTTTCTGTGATATGAGAATTTTCATAGTTAATTAGGAGTTTTTAAAGTCAGACTTCTTTATTTGTCTCCAGGTGATTGCAATAATCTTTTTCTTGTGTATTTTATAAAATACAAAATTTTGAGATGCTTGATAGCTGCCGTAGCAGCCTTGGGTTTTGGGGGAATCTCTCCTCCCCACCCTTAGATAACTAGTAAGGTTGCCTCTGATGATACAAGCCTGAGAAGGAATCCTTGTAAGATGCCACTTGATCAATGAAAGTATTTTGGATCGCAGGTGGCAAGAAGCATCCTGAGCTAGGACAGGGAGTTTATTGAAAGGATACTGGGGCATTTTATAGAACCGAGGAATGACTTAAGTAGCTAAGCCTTGGGAAGGACAGAAACTATGGCTTCCTTGGAGTTCTCACAACAGGCCTTTTCTCTGGCGTATTGGCTGGCAGTGATGTGACTTGGCTCCCAGTAACTGCTGCCCCTGGTCTCAGGTCACACTGGCAGATTTTCAAGAGGAAACCTGATTGGCCTGTTTGGGTTGGGGGTGTAAAATGGGGATTCAAGGGGGTATTCAGTAGTTCGCAATATACCAAAAATGTTGACTATGTGTTTATAATTAAACTTTATATTAAACTACCAAAGTGCATTAGATGTTTCCTTCATTTGGGTAGGGGATGGTAACTAGAGTGTAAAATTGTAAGTCACACAAGCTATAGACTGTGGCCTCAGGGAAAATTAGCCCATGCTCTAAAATGATGATTTTGTGTGAAATCACTCTGGAAATGGTACCAATTTCACGTGTCCCTGAATGCGACCTGTATCAGCTTAAAAGTCTGTATCTTTCTTCTGAATCTCAAGGGCATCATTGTGCATTTACAGTGCACTTTGCCAAGAGGAGAGTTTCTTATTTGCCAAGTGCTGTACTAAAGGTTTTATGTGCATTACCTCATTTTATCCTAAAAGCAGCTCCTTGAAATGAGTGTGTTTTTACCCAGCCTTCCAGATGAGGAAGCTGTGTAGGGACACCCTGTGAACTTGTCCAAGGCCACACAGCCAGCCAGTGGGGCACTGCACTTAGAATTTCAGCCTTCCTGAGGCTGTGTAGTAAGCTCTGCCTCTTCCTCAATTCTCTCTAAATGTAGCTAACCGGCCTCTGCTCTTTGTTTATGCCTTGGGTCCTTCTTATTTACTATTTGTACTGTGCTGTGCTTAATATTTGCTATTTACCCTGCACCTAACTGTAGATCTTGGCTTCATTTGGAATTTCTGATTTCATTCCTGTGAAAAGCAAATTTGTAAACATAAAAACCTATCCTTCTTATTCTTTAAAAGTTTCTACTTGGAAATAGATTTTTAGAATATGTAATATTGCCATGGAGACAAAGCAGTTTCTTCTATAATAAGCCCAGGAATGTGGGGACACCCAGGACTATTCCCAGATGTACTTCATGCATCAGACAGAAAATTACATATACACACACACACACACACACACACATCCCCTGGTCCATATTTTTAACTCTAATAGAGGAGAAGGGAAGAGAGCCAACTGGCCACCATTATCTCTGGGTGAGTGTGTTTTGTCTGGCTAGCAATAGTAATTGTCTCCTCACATGTTTCCAGCTTTTCATGGTTGAAATACACAGTGCTGACTGCATTCTCTGGGTCCTGCCTTTCTCTTTCACCTTTTTTGGGGAAATAATCATGACCCTTATCGTGGTCTCACTGAGGGGTGGTCTTTTCTGACTTTGTATGTTGTTCTGTGTCTTTATAGGACAGATCAAGAAATCCAGACCTATACCATTGCAGTGATTAATGCACTTTTCCTAAAGGCCCCTGATGAAAGGAGGCAGGTAAGTTGCATTTCTTCTGTCTTAAAGCCTGTGACAGCCAGGGCTGACAAGCTTTGGTGCAGGGAGAGCCCTCCCCTTCCAATCCCAGGAACTCCTCTGGGGTTCTCTGCTGCTCGGCGGTTTGCCTGGCCAGACTGGGATCATTCACAGATCCAGTGGGAGCTAGTTGGAGATGAAGTGTTTCAGAGGTAAAGCCCTTTCATCATGTGAAACCCAGTATAGAAGCCCCAAACAAAGAGCTGAAAGAAAGAGGAAACTGCTTTTGTGGTGGATGCAGAGTTAGAAGCCCCTGTGGTCTTCCGTCATTTCACTAGATACTCACTGGGGCCAGGGAGGGATTGTCCCCATTTTCCTGATGAGGAAAGCTAGACTCTGAGAACTGTCACACTTTGCTTGGGGGAGATGTGAGGTGGGAAGATGGGAAAGGGAACGTGTAAATTGCTGCCGCAGTTGAGAGAACCTTTCATCTGTAAGAGAGGCTCTTTGCTTAGTGATATTTCTGCTGTCCGTGTGTGATTGTGCCCGGGAGGAGTGAGCAATTCATTTCCTCTCCTCTGTGTCATCAGAAGGAGGGAACCCCTTAAATGTACCTGCTTGAAATGTACCCTTCGATACTGTCCTTTGTCAATCTTTGGTTCCTCTTCAGCAAGGGAAAGGACGATTATAAAGTGGCTGTGGAAGAAGTGGCGCTTTTGCATGTCTTAGAACTTGGCTCATATCTCAGAATCCTTTCTTTTTTTCTTTTTCCAGCAACATAACATACTTGTTACCTTGGTCACAATTGACTCCCTTTAGAAACTAGATGGAAATATGAGATCTTCCAACTTTTAGAAAGTATACTGGGGAGCTTGTGACAGTTACTAATAAATTGTTTTAGAAGAATTTAGAAGGTTAGCATGCTACTGAACACTGTGTCAAGAATTTTATTTTTTTACTTTATTTTTTCGTTGCCAGGGATTTTAAACCTCAGTGGCTAAATATGAGGGTTTCTGGTTTGTTTTCCATTTATGTTTGTTTGCTCATTCCTAAGAGTTACAGTTGCACATAAGCAGAGTGGCTTTCTAGTTTCCTGTGCTTTTGGTTTGGTGTTGGCTGGAGCCAGGAGGTGCCTGCCCTCCCCAAGCCTATTTTCCAGGCTGGATTTTTCAGGGCAGCTTTGCAGATCTTAAGTGGGATCATAGGTAGGGCTGCTCCTTTTATATTTATATCTAAATACTGGGAGCATGATAATTCCCATCAGGCCAGCAAGTTGCCTGCATATGTTTACAAGCCTAATATGGGCATCACAGAGAAGCTTGATTCTTCTGCTAGCCAGACCAGGGATGCCTGGCTAGACCAATGATAGAGTGGGGTCAAGAGCCAGGCCAGAACACTGACCTAGACTCTTGAAACTGTCTTTCCCTCTGTAGCTAGATTAGAGGAAGGGAAAGCTCACGCTCACCCCACGTGCTATGATTTCACTCAGATCTCTGCATCTCGACATGAGTAAGATGCAGACCCCTTGCATCTTTCTGTTACACTAAAATTACTGTTAATCTGACTAATTGGAATTGAATGACCATGAAGAAATAGGGAATTAGGTGCCAATCTATGCTGACTTCAGGGTAATGATAACGATGAAAATATAATGGGGTACCATTATACTAGAAATGCCATTAGCATTAGGCTTGAATTCTGCTAATCAAATCTTTTTTATTTTTGAAAAATTAGGCTATTTGAAACTGACATAGCACAGTTTGTATGTATATTACTATATTAATACTTAATCACAAAGGGTAGTCTAATAGCATTAAATCACTTAAGTAAACAATTCAACTAAGAAAGAGTGCTTATCAATCAGCAGAAAATTCAGATTTTAGTCTTTGAAATAAAAATGACAATACTTGTCAATAGAAAGTTAACTTGGATTTTATAGACTATGTTGAATTTAAGATGAATCAGTGACTGTTGTTTGTCAAGAAAATGAATATTTTGATTTTTAATTTTTAAAATACTTTCTAGTGAGTTAAGAGTTGGCCCTAAAAATTATTTCACGTTCATAATGAAGGAAAGTTTATTTGTCATTATTTTTTGAATATCAGTGGAATCTGATAAAGCAAAAGCTCAAGCTAATTGGTAATATCTTACTGTATGTTATATATTTGTTATTGATTTATGTTTTGCAAGATTGAAAGTTCTGAAATTTTTTGGCAAATAGGAAAACTTGCCAAAGACTGTCACCAATAATATTTGAGAGTCTGCCTTGCAAACATGTTTTATGTCATTTCTTTTAATCCTAATATCTATAGAAAATCTTATTATTTCTATTTTATAAATGAGGAAATTGAGAATCAAAGAGGTAAGGAACTTGACTGGCTGCTGAGCTGATTAAGAGTCCACACTAGAATCCCAACCTCATTCTTGCTCTTACCTGCAAAGCATCCCATTGAATGCCAGTCAAGGAAGCATCTTCTGCAGAATGGCCTTGTATTTGTTTGGTAAAGAACTTCCTGATACTTGGGAGACATCAAGTCCATTTTCTTACTCCAGTTAGATTAGAACATAACCTTAACACTTATTTATTGGATTTACAGAAATGTCCCTTTTTTTTTGTTTGTTTTTTAAAGCTTTTAGACATTGGATAAATTCCACTTCAGTCAAAAATTTTTATTTATTTCAATATCTCTTTCCAACTCGAGGTCAGACACACTGGTAGGACTCCATTATTTGTTTTTTTTTTTTTCAAAATGTTAATGAATTTGGAAGGATTTTAAATACCTATACCTTATCTCTGCTTTTACTGAAAAAGAATTTCACCAAAGTCAGATCTTTTTACTTGGCAGGCAAACCTAAGCGACGTTTTTGTTTTGTATTCATGGAGCTGACCTGCCTGAAGGAGCACTGAGCTTATGATGGGGGGGAATAACTGCCTCCCATGTGATGGTACCCTGTCAGCCTCCCTGGGAGGTGAGGGGTCGGGTCATGCCTGCCTCTCAGATAGTGGAGAGGCTCCCTTTCCTGCCCAAATGAAGGGAAAGGGTGCTTGTTTTATGGGAGAGGGGATTGTTGTTAGGTGGGCAAATGGATCCTTTTTCTTACAATTAGTTGCCATTATTCATTTTATTATTTCCATGATGAAGAAGTTTGTCAGAGCCCTTCCGAATTTCTCTACAAGCACCTATGTCTTGATAAGCATTATTTAAAAAACACACACACACACACACACACAAAACCTTTTAGCTTAAAGATTTGGTAGAAAAATCCGAAAATACAGATTACAAAGGAAGAAGTTTTAAAAACACCTATAATTGCATCCCCAGAGAGGGAAACACTGCCATACTCACCCCTGTGGGACTCTCATGGGCCTACTTCCTACTTTATTTTGCACAAAGACTTCCCCTCAGACATCATTTTTCACTAGATGTGATCATACTGCATGCACTGTTTATTTTTAAAAATGCTTTTAAAACTAGACATGATTTTGTGGACATCTTTCCATGTTAATATATCTATACAGGCAGACCTCGTTTTACTGCATTTTGCTTTATTGTGCTTCACAGATACTAATATATATATATACATTGAGTGTTTGTGACAACCCCGCATCAACCAAGTTTACTGGCACCATTATCCAATAGCATTTATTCACATGGCATCTTTGGTAATTCTTGCAAATTTTCAAGCTCTCCATCAGCAAAAATGCTTATGAGTCAATGAAGACTTAGATGATGTTATGATTTTTTAGCAATCTGTCCTGTGGTTAGTCACTCAGTCATGTCCGACTCTTTGCGACTCATGGACCGTAGCCCTCCAGGCTCCTCTGTCCATGGGAATTCTCCAGGCAAGAATACTGGAGTGAGTTGCCTTGTCCTCCTCCAGGGGATCTTCCTCACCCAGGGACCGAGCCCAGGTCCCCCGCATTGCAGGCGGATTCTTTACCATTGCAACCACCAGCAAGAAAGTATTCTTAATGGTTCACTCACACCATTTCTTAATATTGGACAAAAAATCCATGATGTGGATGAGGATTTTTCCATTTTCTCTCTTATCAAGCACTGGTTCTTTTAAGAGGGTAACAAAATGTTTTATGTACTTTGTTTTCTTAGACATAATGTATTGCATACTTAATAGACTCAGTATAGTGAAACATAACTTTTATATGCACTTGGAAGCCAAAATATTAGTGTGAGCTGATATTAATCAAGGTATTTGCAGTCTGTAACTGAACTTGCAATATCTCTGTGGTATGCCAGTATTCATATCCATATTTATATTTATCTATATACTTTTATCCTGGAGAAGGAAGTGGCAAGCCACTCCAGTATTCTTGCCTGAACAGTCCCATGAACAGAGGAGCCTGGCAGGCTGTAGTCCATGGGGTTGCAAGAGTTAGACACGACTTAGTGACTATACCACAATCATATACTTTTATATCATCCTAATGATATAAAATACTCTCCATAGATTCTCAAGTTCTCTCAAATCATCCTTTAAGATTGGACAAAAATAATCCATGATATGGACAAGGATTTTTCCATTTTCTCTCTGATCACACTCCAGTTCCTTTAAGAGGGTAGCAGACTGTTTTATCAAACATTCATTGTCTACTCTGCATCAGTCACTGTGCTGTGGGCTGGGAATGCAAAAATGAAAAGGACAGTCTGTGTGCCCTTGAGAGGACCATACTCTTCTGCAGAAGATAAACGTCATAAATAGATCATTATAATAACTGCTCTAGTAAATGTTGGAAGTATATCATCCCTTCTAACTTATTTTAAAGCTTTATAAGTTGATAGACTAATATAGACTTCCCGATGACTCAGCAGTAAAGAATCCCCCTACAATGCACTAGACGCAGAGACATGGGTTCGATCTCTGGATTGGGAAGATCCCCTGGAGGAGGAAATGGCAACCCACTCCAGTATTCTTGCCTGGAGAATCCCCTGGCCAGAGGAACCTGGAGGGCTATAGTCCATGGGATCGCAGAGAGCCAAACACAACTAATTGACTAAGCACATCTATGTCAAGCTAACATAGGCACAGAGGATTTGTGTGTGTGTGCCAATAAAGCAATACTTTTATTTTTATAAAAGAAAAGGAATGAAAGGAATGTTGGGCTTTTGTTTTTCTTCTGGTCCAAGATCAAAAAAAAAAAAAGATGGACTTTTTCTGTTTTGATCATGAAGAAAGCATGCTTTCTTCACCCCGTGGAAGGGCACTTCCTTCTGGATCACCATTTAACTTATTTCTGAAGGTGTCCTTGTCCTTGCCTTCTTGTTTTTAAGAGGTTGGAAGAGGATTCAGCATTGGATTTTGACTGATGCAGTCTCTAGCCTTTTTAGATCACCTTAGAGTATTTGTACACGTGTCTCTTTAATGCTGTGGGTGAGCAGGGACGTTAACATTAAGCTGTGATGTCTAACAGAGTGCTCTGAATTTCCATCCCTTTTCTCTCCTACTTGCTTTCCTTTCTGTGGTGGCGATGGCCGTTAGGTTGGTGTAGACAGCAGTGTTGACATCCTTGATTGTCCTCTGACTGTAAGTCCCCACGTTCCCTTCGTCAGCACTCAGCAGGCCCTGCGCCCTCATTCTGTTCCTGTCCAGCCCTGTCTGCGCACCCCCGTGTACTTCCTCCCCCTGTTCTGAGCTCGCCTTGCTTTCTACAAGTTTATTTTGACTTTGATCAAATTCATGGTTGTGTTTTTAAATCATAACTTAGTTTCTTCTCTACTCAGTAAGAGTCGTGACACTCAAATTACCCCCTCCACCAATAAATGTTCCAGTGACTTCCTGAATATGAGCAGTATTTTTCCTTTTGGATGTCTGTACCCCGATTGCGTTCAGCTGTTTAATTTTCCCTTAGTATCTATTTGACAATGTTTAGAAAGAGCATCTGTAAATCATGTCATTTAATAAAATCACCTGCAAAACCTCTATGCCAGTAAGGTAGGCCAATACACAGTCTGCAGAACTGAGGCCCAGGAAGATCGGGTGTGGGCCTAGAGCATAGTGTCTGCCCAGATGTCTGTCCTTTGCTAAAACTTCACTCAATTCACTTGCATAGCCTATTAGGCCTTGGGGTATGTACTACTCAATGTGTGGTTTTGCACAGATTCAGATGAAATGGCTTTTAGAAGTCTTAGATCTTTAAAGTGATGGCTCTGTAGTATTGGAATCTCCTCGGTGCAGGCATATGTTGCCTTGTAGTAACAACTCTCTGCACATATATATTCTAATAAAAGCTGATGAGCCATTTCGGTGGAGAGCCACTGCTCTCATTTGGAGTGTTTGGTTTTGATTTAGTACTCACCTTTTCCTGGAAGGAAGAAATTCAAAAAAAGAAACAAAAAGAGAAAGAAAGAAGTCACAGGTGCCAAATTTCTTTCCTTTGCTTTTGGACATTGCTGTATCATCTAAACAACATTCACAAAATCAGTTGAGTAGTACGGTCCATTTGAGCCCTTTCTTTGATAAGAAATACTGCTGATATCCAGTTTTGAAGCACACCCCAGAATAAAATCATTTGGGGCCACGTGGAAATGTTTCTAACTGATGCTTGTCTGTCTGCATGTTTTCTTCCACAGGAGATGGCAAATATTTTGGCTCAGAAGCAGTTGCGTTCCATCATCTTAACGGTGAGTACCTGTGTGCTGTGAGCACCTTCTTGGGGAGGAAGGGTCTGGTGGATTTACTGAACCCCTGTTTTGGCTTGGTTTTGTGGTTTGTTCTGTGACTTGCTTCTGTGATCAAGCAGTGGGAAGTAGAAAGGAGGTAAAAGTGTGCTTTTGGAAATGGAATAAATAAAGCTTTCCCCCAGGGATGGCCTTGTGATTGGAGGGTGGGGGTCCCTGGAAGAGAGAAACACCTTGTGGCATGTTTATTACACTCACCAGAGCTTTAGCTTTGTGTTTAAGGAAATTAGGGACTTCCTGACTTTAACAAATCCACCAATATGAGCTAATACCGTTTTTAATGAGGAAACTAGAGAGAAACATATCAGACTCTGAGAGAAGTCCTGAAATTTTGACCATCATTTTCCTGGGCCATTTTGCTAGAGAAAGCAGGAAGGTCAGGCATGAAACCCACTCATTCACTGTGATGCAAAAAATACCTGAAACCTCAGTCGAGAAGAAGCTCTGCATGTTATGTTGTGAAAGTTTAGAAGTAAATCAAATAGCAAGATTTCCTGAGGCCTTATCTGTTACTTGACTTTTAACTAAAGGCTGAAAGAAACATATGTGATTGATTCTTCTGCTTACCAAAAAAAAGAGTAAAGATTTATGTGTGTGTAATTCCAAAAAGGAGTTCTGCAAGCATATAGTTACACACACACACACATACACATACATTCCAATATCATGAGGCCATTAAAAATTAAAAACCTTATGAGGGCAAATAAAATAAATATTCTAGAATCCAAAGCCAATAATAATGACTACAATTTGTCATCAAGTTTGATGTTAAACTTCCTGGCTGTTAAGGATAAAGAGAAACCATATGAGTGTACTTTTCATTACTTGATAAAAGAGGTACCCCAGGTCTTTGGAGGATGACATATTTCCACCCCCTGGAACTGGAATCTGAAACGGGTATTGTCAGAACATTCTAATATATTCTTTGTCCAAGAATGGTTTTGTAGAAATTGCAGAGGGATTCAAAATACAGTTATTTTTTATACTCGCTCTCAATAAAAGTGGAAGCAACAATATTCATCATAGAGCAATGAAGGTATTTGTGTAGGGGGTGGAGAGTAGGATGATGAAAGAGTAGAAATCTGGAATTAAAGTCTTAGCCTGTTGTTGATATCACCTTCGTGTGGCAGTTGGAGTTAGAATGCCCAGAGATGGAGTGGGTGAAATGACTGTAGCTACCATGTCTCAAAGATCAGTTTACTTCAGTGTGACTTTTTAAATGAGATCTTGATGACTGGAAGTTTAAAGTTGGGTGGTATTCTCTGGCAAGAACTTAGAGTGCAGATACTGTTGAGTTACTAATAAAATAAATAGCCATATGCTTTAGTGCCCATACACTTTGGACACTAAACATGTACCAAGAATTCACATTCTGTTGGGAAGATTGGAGGATATGAGGTTTGATTTTTCCCCATCCCATTGCTTGGCTTCCCACCCTCCAACCCACCTAATTTTTGTTCAGCAACTTCCTTCTATGTCTTGTTCTTCACCCCACCTCTTCTTTAATTGGCTGTTTCATCATGGTGCTCAGAGCCGGGCTGTGGAGTCCAGGTGCACACCAGGTTCAGGGCACCCAGAGAAAATTCCTTGAGACAGCAAGGCATGGTTGGGCCTAGTAATTCAAAATAACTCATTCGAGTGGGTGTTTCACCACTTTGACTGGTTGGTTGGCATTTTACAAAGTATTTATTTATTTATTTGCCTGTACTAGGTCTCAGTTGAAGCATGCAGGATCTAATTCCCTGCCTAGGGATCGAACCTGGGCATCCTGCATCAGGAGCACAGAGTCTTAGCCACTGAACCGCCAGAAAAATCTCTGGTTGACTGGCATGTTTAAGGCACAACTGTGGTTTCTGCCAAAGCAGATGCATATTAGGTCCAAGTCTTGAATTCCATTTCAAACCCAGCCCTTGAGGGGACAAAAGCCTACATATTATAGTCTCCTGTCACTCCTTTTATGTTTATTCCACTTTGGTTCTAAGGGGAAGGGTCACTTTCTAAAAAAATATTCACTCACTGCATTGTGGGGGTAGTGGTCACTATATAGTGTCCACAGTGAATTAATGACAGATCTGATAGTTACTTTGCCTTTGTGTGATGCTTCTGAAGCTCTCCCTGTTCAGATGTGAAATCACTTCTCAGAGACAGCTGTAGGGTAAGAGGATGGCAGAACTGCTTAAAGTACATATGTACAGTTTATTTTTCTGGCAAGGTAAGCAGGCAAGGAGTGCTTCTGTTGTAGAAATCCACAGCTCTCCTCAAGATGCTCTCATTTGAGGCATACCTTCCCTTACATGGCTGTAATAGCCACCAAATTTCCATTTCCTTCCACACCACCACTCTTCCCTGAATGCAGTAGGTCTTTCCCCAGTTCTGGCCTAAAGATCAGGAACCTTACTGGGTCCTGAAATGTAAAGGGAAACTCCAGGGTCACCTGTGCATGCATCTTTCTCCTGAAAGTGTTTCCACCCACCTCCATGCCCCGTGCTTCCAAGTGAGGTCTTCTGAGGTTCTACTTTGCATCATGATGGGGGTGGGGTGGGTCAATTAGGTTACTTGCTGTTCCTTTCTTCCTTTGTTTAAAAAAGTTTCACCCATGATCCGTCTCCCTAGCATGTCATCCGCGCTCAGCGGGCCATCAACAATGAAATGGCACACCAGCTGTACGTGCTGCAGGTGCTGACCTTTAACCTTTTGGAAGATAGGATGATGACCAAGATGGACCCCCAGGACCAGGTGAGTGCTCGCTAGACAACAGTCAGAGCATATGAGGGAAAGAACATCCGTAAAAGTCTTCTCTTGAGCTTCTTAGAAACCAGGAGGTTTTCATGATGATAATATTATTATCATATCACAACTTAGGGGAATGGATTTAAAATTTAGGTGAATCTAGGATCAGAGAGGGCTTCTCTGACAACTCAGTGGGTAAAAAACTCCTCTCTCAATGCAGGAGACACAGGAGACAGGGGTTCAATCCCTGGGTCAGGAAGATCTCCTGGAGTAGGAAATGGCAACCCACTCCAGTATTCTTGCCTGGAAAATTCCATGGACTGAGGAGCCAGGCAGACTACAGTCCAAAGGGTCGCAAATAGTTGGACACAACTGAGTGACTAAGCATGCATAGGATCATAGAATAAAATAAATTAATTATTTTGTTATGCATCGAACACATGCATACTCTTTCCTTATTGGATAAGAAAGCCTGACGTTGCATGACTGCAAACACTGACGCTTGGCTCCAGTACCTTCAATGGTGATAGCTTGGAGTCAAGTCCCCAGGACACAGAGCCACTTGGTAGCTCTGTGTGATGTGGCTTCTACAGGCTGAGAGAGTATTTCCATTCTCCAGTGGTCAGAGCCAGGGGTGGAGGTCCCAGGTTACATCTCATTTCTGGGCTTCCATTTCTGTCAGTTGGCTCTCTGCTATAGATCTCTCTAGGTCTCTGGCTGTTGTGCTTGAGAGGTTAAGTCTTGATCCAAAAGGCTCTGGGGGAACTTTACTGTGTGAGGGCAGAGCGAGAGGAAACAGCTGGGAGAGCTGCTGTAGCATATTTGCAGCTTAAACAGCGCTGCAGCTTTGGAAAGGAAAACACTCGTTATTGGCACGTGAGGGGCTGATCTCTGGCAGATGTGGACACACATGCGAAGTGTGTAACCGCCGCAGCACTTCGTTCGTGGCGTGAGGCCACGCGATTAAGAATGATCCAGAGGCTTCCAGCGGCCGTCTAATGTGCCCCACACTTCTGGCAAGGCCAAGTGCAATCATCACAGAGAGATGAGACTGCCTTATGACTTCTAGTTTGAGAGGCAATGCGTCTGGAGGTGGAACAGCCCTCCCCTTCTTGGAAACCTCCTCCTTTTTATGTAAAAGATACATGCCTTTTTCTTATTGTGGTTAAACATGCATCACAGAACCTTTACCATTTTAACTATTTTTCAGATTTGTCTCTGTGAAGTCACTTAGTGGAGTTAGGGATCCCTTATCACTTACCTAATGTTCTTAAACCTTATGTGCCTCTCACTTTATTTCTGATAGTACAGGACTTCAAGATCCTCTAACTTGGCTTTTTCCAATCACAAGCCTTCCATCATATTTGGGGCTCTCATTGAGAATGTCACAGGGCAGTTGATACCAGAGCTCCAAGGGGCTTGGCCATGAGGATAACTGTGGAATAAAGCCAGGGTTGACCAGTAGGGAGAGTGGCAGGAGTGGAAAAAAAGTTCACAGAGCTGTAACTTAGAACACTGGTTGCCTTTTATCTGTTTCCCTTTTGCCTGTACCCAGTGATTCATTTAGACCCTGGGGAATGAGGGAGTAGATGAAACATCACAGAATGAAGACAGCTCTCTCTCCCTCCCTTTTTTTCCTTCCTAACCCCTTCAGGCTCAGCGGGACATCATATTTGAACTTCGAAGAATTGCTTTTGATGCAGAGTCTGAACCAAATAACAGCAGTGGCAGCATGGAGAAGCGCAAGTCCATGTATACCCGGGATTATAAAAAACTTGGCTTCATAGTAAGTAAGCCATCTCCAGTAAGCTCTCTCCTTCCAGCACCCGAGGGCCTGACCTCAGCCACATAAGCGAGGTCTCCTCCGAGCCTGTGGTCCTCCTGTGCCTTACAGAATAGTTTCCACATTTTCCAGATGTTTAGCTGATTTAAACAGGATCACATGAAAATCTCTTCTGGCTGCAGTGGAATGGAATAACTTGTACAAGTGTGACTAATACTGAGTTTGTTTATTCAGTTCTGATTAAGTGTAACCAAGAGTAGTTAGCCCGGAAAGCATCTAGACTTCGTTAGATCTACTTCACAGGAGGCTGAAGATTCTATTTAAATGAAATGGGTGATGGCAACTGTGGCAGAAACCTTATTTGGGGCTGGTGACTGGGTTATTCACATATGTCTATTCCATATCAAAATCAGATTGAGAGTCTCCTGAAATTTAATCATGGTGTGACATGCAGTTTATATTGTCCTAAAAGTTTTGTCTTGCTACGGATGCTAATTAGTTACCACTTAGATTTTCTTTTTACTTAGTTTGCAGATCAGAACACAGCCTTGTCCTAAATATAATCTGTTGTTTTTGTTTCTGCTTCTGGTCCATTTTTGCTTTTATTGTTATCACATTTCTATATGACCTTTGGCTTATTAACCTCAAATTCTGCAGGTGTAAATTTGGGTTTCTTTCTACCTCCTTCATAACCAACATAAATGAGACTTTTGTCTTCTGTAATTAGAAATCACCGGGCATTATTTTATAAGTCAAATACTCTTTCCTTGAATATACATACACACACTAATATTAATATTCATTTGTACACATCGGTATTTATGCTTTATTGTTATTTGGAAAACTTTGTCTTTTGTGGGAATTCTTTGAAAATGTTTCCACATCAGTTATATGCATTGTTTTTCATTACTGAAGAGTTTTTATTATATGAGTGTACTACAGTTTATTTAGCCAAGCTCTTTTACTGAGTATTTCAGTGTTTTAAAGTTACAGATAAGTCTGCAATTAACATCTTTGCCTCTCAGTACTGATGTACATCCTTAATCATGTCATTAGGATAAATCCATGGAACTAGTATTTCTATGATATATATTTTTAAAGCTTTTGATATCATCAAATTGCTTTCCACAAACACTGGGTAATTTCCTTTTTAACCATTGGTGCATCAGAGTAACTTTTTAATAAACCTCTCCAATAATATTTGTAAAACTAGAAAAAAATAATAATTTGATGTTATTCCTTTTTTACTGGTAGTCTTAACATGCTTTTTCTAATAAGAACACTTGTGAAGCATTGTATTCAGCTTTGCAACTTGCTTTACAGAGCTTCATTTTTATGCTGTCATATCCCAAATTTTGATTTTGACATTCCATTTGATCTTTTAGCTGACTCTGTTGTTCTAAATTTTAGCAAAAAACTCCAAGACTGATGGAGAGGTGAGAGTCCCTGTGCTTGGTGTGTGTCGACGATCAAGGTTCCGAGGTGGCCCCGGTCCTGCTCTCACCCACCTGTGTGTTGGCAGACTCTGTTTACTAGGGAGTTAGCCGTGGAATTGTGGATGCAGCTTGCATTCTACCTCCCGACAGTTCCTTCCAGGTTTTACTTTAATGTGTTGAGTGAGGAAAGTGAAAGTGAAAGTTAGTCGCTCAGTCGTGACCCCGTGGACTGGAGCCTACCAGGCAACTGTGTCCATGGGATTCTCCAGGCAAGAATACTTGAGTGGGTTGCCATTTCCTTCTCCAGGGGATCTTCCCGACCCAGGAATTGAACCTGGGTGTCCTGCACTGCAGGCAGATTCTTCACCTTTTGAACCACCAGGGAAGCCCCATGTTGAGCCAGAAGTCATATGCAAATCACCTGGGAAGTTGTGCAAAATGATCCAATCTCTTACCCTTAGGTCTTATCAGAGTGGCCAGGGAAAAGACCAAGGTGTGTACGTTTCGAACTGCTTCCCCTTGATCCTGATATTCTATCCCGGAGGAGAGCCTGGTGGTAGGGTACACCTGAGTTACTGCCATTTCATGTTCCTCCTTTTGATACTACCTGGATTTCTAGTGCATTTGAACAATGTGGAAAATGCAGAGTGAGCTCTTTACACATACTGATCCCTGGACACAATGTGTCTCTGACCCAGGTCCTAGTGGTTTTTGTCGGGGGCAGTTGGGTCCCAGAACACACAGTGTCATCTCTTGTCCTGGGCATGTGTCTGAGGGATGGAGGAGAGAGGGAAGTTGAGGAAAGACCACTCGGTAGGACTTGGATTATCCCAGCTTTTTGTGTTACTGCAGGTCTCTAGGAAGGATAGACTTAACGAGGGTGGGAGGTATGAGACACCTCCTTTTTTATTTCCATGCTCTGGTCCTGTGTGAAACCTCCAGGGTATCCCACAAGCCAAACTCTGAGTGATTTTTCTCGATGGAGCTCCATCTGTCTTAACACGATTGATAATTCCTTTCACAGTTGGCTTCTGGGGTCTGTCTCTGTGTTAGTTTTCAATGTCTGCTGAGTGTTTTTCGCTTTGTGAGTACTTTATGAAGAATGTTGCATTTTTAAAGTAAAAGTTAATTTGATGTGGTTTTAAGGCCTTCAGCACTTATGTGGCCTCCACTCCAAGGATTTGAAAAGTCATTTTAAAAAAAGCAAAAATCTTGAACAGAGAATAACAAAAAGGGAGTGTTGATTTCCTTCATTTTCCCCTGGTACTTTCTTTGAGCTTTCAATTTTAGTCCTTCCTCTGAAACGTCTTCCAGGCCACGATCTTGCATCAGGTAATGGAGAAACTGAAAAGACTAGTTAGTCATGATTCCTAATGCTAGAAATGATGCAACCACTTTCACAAGCAGAAATTTTCTCTTTTGACTGACTGCCTGTCATCAGAAATAGACAGGCCTCAATGGCAACCCACTCCAGCACTCTTGCCTGGAAAATCCCATGGATGGAGGAGCCTGGTGGGCTGCAGTCCATGGGGTCTCGAAGAGTCGGACACGACTGAGCGACTTCACTTTCACTTTTCACTTTCATGCATTGGAGAAGGAAATGGCAACCCACTCCAGTGTTCTTGCCTGGAGAATCCCAGGGACGGGGGAGCCTGGTGGGCTGCCGTCTATGGGGTCGCATGGAGTCGGACACAACTGAAGTGACTTAGCAGTAGCAGCACTAATGGAAAGACAGGCTGGTGGTGCCACCTAGAGGCCATTGTGCAAAACGCAGAAAGCTGGCGGAGAACATCAAATGTCTGGCCCGGAAAGCTCTGGATGCAGGAAGCTTCCTGGTAAAGAATTCTCTCTGTGCTTCCAAAGGAGGAGTAGTCTTGTCTGTAAACTCCTTACCGACCTCCTCCACAATCTGAGATTTGGGTAACCTTTTGGATCTCTTTGAAGAAAAGTTCAAGTCATATAAGATTGTAATTCCTCTTTTTTACATCTGAGTAGGAAATGTTAAGTGACAAATTTTTGGAGTTGAGTGACTCTAGATTTTAATTCCATCCTTCCCACTTAAAAAGTCACTTACTACTAACGAGCCATTTATTATTAACTGGCCAGTCGGGCAGTTATTTGAGCTTCCCTGGTGGCTCAGTGGTAAAGAATAAGCCTGTAGAGCAGGAGACGCAGGAGGTGCAGTTTCGATCCCTGGGTTGGGAACATTCCCTGGAGAAGGGCATGGCAACCCACTCCAGTTTTCTTGCCGGGAAAATCCCGTGGATAGAGGAGCCTGATGGGCTACAGTCCATAGGGTGGCAAAGAGTCGGACACAACTGAAGCGACTTAGCATGCAAGCATGGGGCAGTTATTTAACCTATTTGGGTGTCGTTTCCTCAGGATGAAACTGGGCAGGTGCTCTTCTATTTGGCAGCTGCTGGAGGGCCCTGCAAGAGCATCTTTTAGCAACTGGCCTTCCACCTGGCATGGCAGAGGCTCCCAGCCAATGGCACCTCCCTCCCTTACTTTTCGGAGAGCACATATCGAGGAAATCATAGGCAGCTTTTTACGTTTTCCGAAGTGGAGGGGCCGTTGTTCCAACAAGGCAAGAAGAACAGTTTGTTACCGGATAATAAAGCACGACACTTTTGAGAAGGCAGATGGGCCCCACATTTCTTCTCAGTGCAGCATCCCAACAGAGCAGATTTTTCTTGTGAAATCATTCTAAAGTCCCAATCTAAAGTGGCTAAATGGCTTGTATGGTTAGTCATAACACAGAAAAGCACTTGCTCTTAACACAAAGCTGCTTATTCTTCCAAGAACTTTTAGTTAATGGTTTCTGAGTTACAAAATGGACATGCTTGTAGATTCCCTGGTAAGAAGAGGGAGTCAGGAATGTCTGCATTAATACTAATCTTATTGGAACTTCTAAGAAGGGGTATGTGTGCTGCTCAATGTGACAGAAGGCAGATTCACATTTTTAGAGTGATTTTATTTTGAAAACACAGGAAATACCTTTATACAGACCATGCCCTATTGACTATAATGACTGGGAACTGTGCAGAATGTTTGCATACTCTGAGAAGAGTTGAGTTCCTGGCCACAGACCCTTTAGAATGTGACTGTCTTGATGTCAAATTGATAGCTTCTCTATTTGTGGATTTTACCTTTGTCCAGTCTAAAAGGAGGTATCTGTAGTTCTTTTTTCTTGAGCCCTCTTGGACTAAGGCAGATGTCAAAAAATGGAAAAGAGTGGGTTTTTTCCTTAGTTGCCTTTTTCTTTTTCTTCAGCTTGACTGGGGATAAAATAAGCTCATTTTTAAAAAGAAACTCTTTCTGAACAGCATAATGTGCTTTTAATATGAAGTGTTTTGATAAGCATTTACCTTAACATTTTCAGATGGTCTTAACAGAAAAAAAAAATGGGTAACATGTGATGGTGAAACAAGGTACTGGGAAAAATATTATTTCAGAATTAAGACTCTTTTAAAATGTAGTTGAGGTAAAATAAGGCCAGCTCTGCCCCTGTACATGATTGTTGTTGAACAGGCAAGTTATTCATAAATCCCAAGAGGAGGGAGCATGTGACCTCACAGGAACATAAGGGGCCACTAGGGTCGGTCAGGAGACAGAGGGAGCAAGGGGAAAACACAGGCAACCTCCTTTGTTGTGGTTTCTGTGGGAAAGCCAAGGCACAGCGGGTAAGCAGACTCAGAACTAGCTGGTTTGATTAATCTCCCTGAGTTCTGGAGCCTGCATGCTGCCCTGCATTGTCCGGTACTTGGCCCTGTGTTCATTAGGGCAGGTGGATGGTGGCCCCAAGTGTAAACACCTGATAAAAGAGGTTGTTGGGGGATGAAGGCAACCTTCTTATCTCTAGAAAGTAGGTCACTCTGCAAAGGGGAGCCCCTCCAATGTCAGCAAGGACCCAAGATTCCAAAGCATCAGAAAATATAAGAAAATGAAAAAACAAATGAATACAGACTTACATTCAAATTTTTAAAGGATTTTTTTACCTTCTTGGGTGATAGAAGATACTTATGCACAAGTATAATTATCCATAATTATATATGCAGTGCTTGGTGTCATTTTAATATATTTTTTCTCAAATACAGATGGCAGGATATGAAATGAGATGCATATTTATATATCTCTTCCTCCATCTCCATCTCCATCTCTGTTCCCATACCACAGAAGAAAGCATCTTAGTCTAAATGCTGCTGCAAATCAACAGCTACTAGGAGAGTGTGACATTGGGATTACGCTTGTCCAGGGCTGTCTTTGACTCTGCCACCCACAGGCTGAGTGATTCCGGCAAGGTACTTGACATTGTCATGTCTCAATTTTCTTATCTTTAAAATGGGGCATGTTAGTTGTTTCTGTCTATAGGTTTGTTGTGTGGATTAAATGAGTAAGCACTTATATATCGTACAGAACGATACCCGGACATAGCAATTTGGACAATGTTACAACTGCTATTAATATTATTATTGGAATGTTGCCCAGTGTCCCATGACACTATGAGAGGCAATGATGGGGGAATGTGAGAGTTGTAAGTTACTCCTAGGAAGATAATGAGAAAATGCATGGTTCAAAATAACAATTAAAGATGAGGGAATAATGTGTGCTTGGGAAACTGCAAGAAATTTGTCATGGCCAATGTTCATGTTGTCCTGGGGGCAGAGAAGTAGAGTTGGCATTGCAAGCAAGGGACCAGTAATAGAGAATTTTAAATTCAGAGGGGTTAAAATAGACAGTAAATCTTCATGGCTTCCATACCTGAATATTCACCCATTCACTACAATTCATTTGTAACCTTGAAATTAGTCATCGTGGGCTTTCACAGTCATTTGCAGACAAGCACTTAGTGGCAAAAACATTGAGTTACCGGGCAGTCTCATGAGATCAGCAAGGTATCTGCCTTCTTATTTCAACTCTTATTTTAAACGAGTATCCCTTTTGCAATCCAGCCCAGGACACACTTTCTGAAATGTTGTGCTTTCTCTTGGTGATTTTACCATTTACAATGTCCCCAAACACTGTGCTTAAGTGCTGCCTAGTCTTCCTAAGTGTAGAAGGCTGTGATGTATGTGTCTTATGGAGAAAACCTGTGTCTTAGATAAACTTACTTCAGGCATGAGTGACCCTGCTGTTGCTGTGAGTGGTGTTAATCAATCAACAATATGTTACATAGTGAGTTTTTAAACAGAAATGCACATAAAATAAGGTTATACATTGATCAGTTGACAAAAATTTGTGACCAGGGGCTCAAAGGAACCTAAACCTGTACTACCCTTAAGAACAATGGCTCAGTGTCTGTGATGATTTCATAGACCAAAAGCATAGGAAATAAAGAGAATCAACGTACTGTAAGGCCCTGGAGAGCTTTCAGGCTGGGGTGAGCCACGGAGAGGAGAAGCTCAGGCGGTCCGAGGCTCAGTTCTGTGCTCACCACGTGTCCCCTACATGTTAAGTTGGGAAGAGATCGCCCATCCTTCAAGATCTCACAGGTATGTGAGACGTTAACAAATGTCTGCAAATCACGGCACCACTCAGGACAGTCGGGGCGGGTGTGAATACTATAAGCTACTGTGACTTGAGTCATTTATTTCAAGAAGCTGCCTTGAAACTGCTGCTGTACCAAATACTACATCCCTGTAATTAGGTGAATTTTCATCCTGTAATCAAGTTTCATTCCAAACTTATTCTGCACAGATGAGAATGCAGCCTCGGGTGAGTCTGGCTTATATTTCAGCATCACTCCTAACAGGACTTTCTTAAAGGTTTTGTCACTGAAAATGTGATTCAGTCCCTTGGACTACAAGGACAGCATTAGTAAGAATCTAGACTATTTGGAAAGTAAATTTTAACATTTACCTAATTTTTGCTGGCCTCAACCCCCTTTCTCGAGCATTTCTGGAACCACAAATTAAAGCAGACTTTAATAAAGAAAATCACTTTTTCCCATAGGGATGATTTAATAATTGGAATAGTATTCCTAACCAAGAACCTTAATTTCAAATAGTTAAAGATGTGACCCATGAAAAATAGGTAATTAAAAAAGGGACAACTAATTAGGCTGGGGTGCTCTGCACGGAAGCTCTGGCAAGTCTTAGTCAGACCACCCAGCCCCAGCCTACCCCGTCCACCCAAGGGAGGGACCTTTTACAGACTGTGATGAAGGGATAACTGAGCTCCCTGAATGTTTAGGTTCAGTCTGGATGAAATCACAGGCAGTTACCGCACGCACCTATTGCCCAGAACCACATCTTCTATCTTCTGCCTCATGGACACCATGTTCTGGTCCATTCTGTTCAGAAACCGCCTTTCCCTATTCAAAATGCAGTGAGACCCTGGTCCTAATCATTTCTAGTCTTGCTCCATCTGAAAGGAAACGAATTAACAGAGCACTATGCATCTGCTAGAGGAAATGGCAGCCCACTCCAGTCAGTATCCCTGCCCAGAAAGTACCGCGGACAGAGGAGCCTGGTGAACTCCAGCCCACAGGGTCACAAAGAGTCGGGCGTTACTAAACCAGCCGAGAGATACCAGTTATTAGTGAAGCCTGAGCAGAATCAGCCAGCAGATGGAGTAAACCCACAGCCACAGGCGACTCTCAATCAGACCTCACCCCCGACAGACTCGGGAGTATCAGCCACTGGGACACCCAATTATATTATAGCTCCGCTTATCAGCCTGCAGAGTGTGAAGCTGTGGGGCCAAGACAAGAAGCCTTAGGATCTCTTCAGGAGGTCTGCTTAGCGTTCAACAAGGCCCTACAGAAGCTAGGACCATCTAAGATGCCCACCTGGCCTCCTTGTTAAATGAGATTTGCCTGCTGTTCATAGCCAGTGAGCATTTATATGTAGCACCCACATCTCCTGATGCTCATTTCCAATTATTTTTCCTTATGCTGTCGTGAAAATATTTTATATGGGGCATAAGAGTCTATACATCGAATATTTTCTTCTGTCTTAATCTGAAAATGCAAGAAAGAATGCATTGTAAATAGAAAATCCAGATGAATATCAACTGTAGAAACAATGATAATAATAATGTATTTGGGGGGTTTAAAAATATGCATAATTAAAGCATGGAACAACAATAACTTGGAGTGTGTAGCAGTGGTAAATGGAGTAAAAATGAACCAGCTGGGACGTGGTACAAAGCTATCGTGGAAGTCTGAGCTGACTCTTGATATGTATTTCTCAGGTGAGTAGAATCTTATGGATTCATTTTTCAACTTTTTCTTTTAGTAGCCATTTGTGACCTTGTGGACTGTAGCCCCCGCCCTGCCCCCCTGCCCTGGCTTCTCTATCCATGGGGTTCTCCAGGCAAGAAAACTGGAGTGGGTAACCATGCCTTCTCCGGGGGATCTTCCCAACCCAGGAATCCAACCTGTGTCTTTTGTGTCTCCTGCATTGGCAGGCTGATTCTTTACCAGAGTGCCACCTGGGAAGCCCCTTTTAAGAATCCATTTCTGGAATGAATTGTTCAGAGATATCACCGAGACTCCCATCTTGAACCTCTTGAACATTTCTTTGCTTTTTATCCCTGCCTTTCTCTTCCTCACTTCAACAAATAGCAAGGGGATTGTGAAAGGGAAAGCGAAAGAAGGGCATTATTTGAGGATACCCATAGTTTAAGTCAAAATTTGCAGGCAGTTCTGTTAGTCACTTCCTTGATTGGCAGGTAAGAGTCTGGCAGCTCCTCATTAGAGGTAAAGAGAGGACACGTGGCCAGGATGGGCTCTGCAGTGTCTGTCTTGGATGTTTTTGATCAATGATGCACAGTGTAGCATCTACTGTCTTCACGTTTGGTTTTAAGTGCTGAGACCATAGCATTGTTGAAGCTGTGGGTGCACACACAGAAGAATAAAAGCTCGCTTCCGAAAGTCTCTGGCAGAACCAGAAGATGGGATGTGGGGCTTCATTTCTCCCTCACTGAACTGAGGGGGGCGATCACTGGACAGAGCTGCTGCGCGGTGGGCTTTTCCGGTTGGTGTGGTGGTAGGCCCTCCTCCGTCTCAGGGTCGCGTCATCACACTCGCTGGTGATGCAGAGGGACATCAAGAAGTCCCGCTTAGAGCACTTGCAGACTTTTTGTTTCCTCTTCCTCCTCTGCTGCTGGCTGGGTTGGGAAAGGACGGTCCGAGTGGGCGTGGTGTGTCTGGCTTGCAGGGCAGCCCGCACGCAGGCTCTCTGCGGCTGTTGGAGCTGACAGGTGGGCCGGTTACCACTGCCTCACTCCTGTATCAGGGCTGGTGCTGTCGCTGCCACTTCCATCAGCTCGGTGGCTTCTCGTACGTGACAGGTTACTTCCTTCTCCCTTCCCTAGCAAGGGAGAGGAGTGCAGAGGCGCAAGAACTGGGGACAGTCTCATCTCAGAATCTGCCCCCCAAGAGTTACCCATGGATGCCATGTGAAGATGGGAAAAAAATCCATCAACCCTATAAGGGGCTCGAGAATAACTGTGCTCTTGAAGTGCTTTATATTTTTTAAAGAAATATTGTAAAAGAAAATTTTTACCAACAAATGGACTGTGATTCATTGCCATGACAATATCTGGGCTTCGTTCTCCTCTCGTGTTTTAATGTAATTAATTTTAACTCTAGGCAGAATTTCTCAGGTGGCTACTGAAAGCTGAGTGAGAGGATGGGTTGCTCCTGCTCGCTGTTTGCCCCACTCTCCTGTTCAGTCCTCCTGTTGTTGTTCAGTCTCTAAGTCGTGTCCAGCTCTTTGCGACCCCGGGAACTATAGCACTCCATGCTTCCCTGTCCTTCACTGTCTCCTGGAGTTTGCTCAGACTCATGTCTGTTGAATCAGTGATGCCATCCAACCGTCTCGTCCTCTGTCACCCGCTTCTCCTGCCCTCAAGCTTTCTCAGCATCACTGTACCCAAGGTGGGCCATTTATCTCCCGTTAGTGCTGACTTCTAGTCACTAGGGGGCGCTCCACACAAAGGCAAGTGTGTTTGTTTCTCTCCAGACAGAAGATTATTTTCTATCAAGAGCAGCTCTTAGAAGGCAGAGAACTTGGTGGGGTAATTTTTAAAAGGTTGAGCCCTGCACCAGCCAAAACATTCTGCCTTAAACTTTAGCTTAAAACCCACAAGAATTTTGTCTCCTTGAAAACAAAGCTATGGAGGCAACTTATTAAACCGTGTTAGTCACGGACTCCTTCAAGTAACCCTTTCCTGGCATTCTTTCTTTGTACATGGGATTTTGCAGCAAGGGTTACCATCCAGTGCAAGGGTGCAAGGGTGATGCACAGGGAATGTGGGCTTAATGATATATAAACAAGTCCGTTTCATCTGAGATAATATAGCACTGCTTTACTGACACACACTCTGGGGCCAAGACTGCCTGGTTTTGCATCCCAGCTCCATTGCTCTCAGCTGTGTGACCTTGGACAACTTACCTAACCTTTCTATAGCCCATCATCTGCATTAGTAAGAATAGCATAGTAATAGTTCCTACCTAAGCTTTGTGGTTGAGATTAATGAGTTAACAGAAATCAAACCTGCCTGACATTGAGAGAAATTTAATACATTCTAATTAGTGCTGTTACCCTCTGGGTTGGGTGGCCACAGTGAGTGTGGGGTCTGTGTTTTGACAGTTCTCCAGTTGACTGGAACCAGCTGTATTAGAGAGTAGAAATAAGTGGCTTCAAAGTAGAGCTAATCTGAGGGATAATAGGTCCCAAGAGTGCTTTGCTGGTGGCTCAGATGGTAAAGAATCTACCTGTAATGCATGAGACCGGGTTTGATTCCTGAAGATCCCCTGGAGAGGGGCATGGCAACCCACTCCACTATTCTTGCCTGGAGAATTCCATGGACAGAGAAACCTGGCAGGCTATGGTCCATGGGGTTGCGCAGAGTCAAACATGACTGAGCATGCACGCACATGCACAATAGGTCCCAAAGTCCATGAATTCTAGAGAATTTTTTTAAAGTGTTAGGCAGAGCAGGAATTTTATAATCTTCAAGAAGTGTTTAATGAAGAGGTTAAGTCCTTTTCCTCTGCCTTGAATAGCAGCTCAGGAACTAGCATTCAGGCCCATGGTTAAGCATGTCCTTAAGGATTTGGTCCTCATAGACACCTGCTCCTATGAGGATTTCCAAGAGGCAGGAGAGCTCAAAATCACAATGTAAACCAAAGTAATTTTGCTGTTCACCACAGGAAACATTTTTCAATTGGCTGACTCCGTACAGGGTAGCCCTTTAGAGTACCTTAGACTTAGGCTAGACAGCTCTAGAGCGCGAGCATTTGATCAGTCTTAAATAGGACAAGCAGTTATGGGATTCTGGTACCTATGATGGATTGTTGTAAACATCCAGCATCTCTTCCCATCATGTTCTGCTTCGTGGCTGAGCCTTTTGGTTTTGCCCTTGGTAGGATATCAGGGGTCTTCCCAGGTAGCTCTGGTGGTAAAGAACCTGCCTGCCAATGCAGGAGACATAAGAGCCGTGGGTTCGATCCCTGGGTCAGGTAGATCTCCTGGAGGAGGGCATGACAACCCACTCCAGTATTCTTGCCTAGAGAATGCCATGGACAGAGGAGCCTGGTGGGCTACAGTGTGTGGGGTTGCAAAAAGTCGGATATGACTGAAGCGACTTAGCACACATAGGCTGGTATCAGAGCATCTTGAAAAGCAGTGCTGGCTCTTCCGGGGTGCAGGCCAGAGGGTGAAGAAATGTCAGTATTGAGACCCCTGGTGCAATCGCCTGCTTGCTGTTGACCTTGCCTTGGACAGCAATTGAACAGCCCCAGGTCAAGTTAGTGGGCCTTCTTTTCTCGTTCTTTCCTGAGAATTTTTTTTCCCCTTTTTTTCCAAATGGTCACCATTTGTCAGTGTGTCTCATAGCTCTGAATTTGGTGTGATGTGACCTTGGGAGAGGAGGTGTGAACAAGCCATGCAGACCTGTTTTATGTCTGGAAGGAAGTAATTTATACACCAGGAGCTGGCTCCATGGTGTGGGATTCTAATTCTGGGTATGGCATTTTGTATGTGTAGGAAGGCTGTCAAAACCTTTCCAATGGAAGGGACCAGAACCAATTTGAGAATAAGGTGCTTATGTAAGAACTGTCCCGGCTCAGGGATCTTGGCACATGTCCTGTGTTGTTCACTCCAAAGAAGAAAGAAAGGGAAACAGGAAGAATTCTCTGTGCACCCTTGAAAACCCACAAATTGACCAGTAAGAGATGACATGCAGTTCTGAGATGTTTCTGGAGACAAAAACATCTGTAGATTTCTGTAGTCGGAAAAGGGTAATGGGTATGCATGAACCCTTTGCTTTCTTATTATTCCTGCTCCTCCTCTTTAAATGTTCGCCAAACTGACTAGCCTGCTGGCTCTGTGTCATTTTAAGGAGGCCCACTAGGGTTTCCATTGGTCTTATATCAACGACAAAACAGCCACAGTAACCACGCCCCTAGCAGCAGCATTTGAGCCCGTCTAGGGACCCCGGCCAAACGGTTCCCATGCAGTGGAGCCTCCACAAGGCGCGAGGCACAGCCGTGACTTTTCCTATGTTAGAGGTGAACTCGTGTGACGCAGACATTGGAGATGGGCATCATGGAAGGGGAGGTGTTTGGACGTGCAGGAATTCAAGGGTAAACAAAGGGACCGGTTCGGATTAGCCCTGGCTGAGAAGGAGGAGCATGAGTGATGAGCAAGGGCAACTGGAAAATGTGAAGAAAATGCTCCTTTGATACAAGTCATGAACAATTTGTGCCCGGGGCTTTGGGTGATATTTGATCATTTTAAATTAGGAGAGTATGTGGTTAAAGATGAGGGTTTTGCTTTGACGGTGGTGTAAAGAGGATGCTGTTTTGGAATAGATTCTTGCAGCCCTTTTTCTATGTGTGCATATGGGGGTATTGTAGGCCTTCCAGTGGCCGGAATACTGTCAGTATAGTACGATTTGAATACCCAGTGTGGGTTTCTCTGAGCAGAGGATGCGTGATAGGCTTACTAGTTTATTTAGCTCGCCCTCTCACTCCCACAAGAACCCCCAAGCCCCCAGCCCCACTTCAGCTCCCACACCCCGATTATCTTCTGTGGCTAATCACTCACCCAGATTGCTTGTTTGGGTCATCCCACTACCCCCCACCCTCTGCACACATACATGCATCTGTGCTTATGTGTGTGTGCACAAGTGTGTGTGCCTGTCTGCGTGCAGGAGAGAAATTGATGAGAAGAGAAAAATTGGATGGCCTGTAACATAGGAACTGCCTGATTTGTTTTTAAGAGCTAGGACACAAAATTGATACTCTTGCTGTAAAGAGCCTTCTGCATTGTCCTATTTTTAGTGCTTCCTAGTGACTCAACAAGGTATAGATAGCCCTGCGCTATTTTTAGTGCTGGGTGTGAGTCTGCTGCCTAAGGCTGCTGGTTGCCAAGGGTACTCCTCCTCCAGGCTCCCAGTCCTGCAGGACTTTGCCTCGCGGTGGCTTGTGGAGACGCACCCTCGTCTGGTGCTCCCGTGGTCCGCAGTTCCGTCCTCTCTGTCCTACCCTGCTGCTTCTTTAACAGCTTGTGGTCTTCATTCAGTTTACATGTCAGAAAAAAATTGCCTCTGTCTTGAAAGCTATTTATGTGAAAATATCAGCCTGGTAGAAGCACAGGGAGCCAGGGCCCTTGGGTGGGTGAGCATCTTTTTGTGGGTTGTGCCCTGTGACCCCCGGCAGGTACGGGGGCTGCAAGGGTGCTTGCCTGTCCCTGCCTGACTTCTCACATGCATTTTTCCCCTGCCTCCTGGAGAAACCAAGAGGGAGGTGGTCAAAGACTTCATGGAGTCCTTGGGAGTTTTCACAAGGTTGGGCAGACATGGTAAATGGGTAATTACTTGTTCAGGTTGAATCCTTCAAAGCCCTCCAGAAAAATTCTCTCTCCAGATCTGAACAGGTATGTGCAGTGTTTTGTTTTGGTTTTTGTACTTTTACCCCACGGACTTTCTCTTTCTACTTTTTAAAATTCTTTCTTTCTGCTGGTCAGTTTAAGACTTCCCTATTGTGGAAAAGAGAGGAGAGGAAATTGTGAAGAAGCAAAGCAAACACACAGGAACCCCCCCCCCCCACACACACACCCACACCCACACCCACACACACACACACACACACACCCACACACACACCCACACCCACACACACACACACACACCCACACCCACCCACACCCACACCCACACACACACACACACAACACCTATAATCCTACCCTCCAACAGCAAACTGTTATTGTTTAGTATATTTCCTTAGTTTCTTTTTCTATGGGCTCTGTTCTTTTCATATTTGAGATTAAATTTTATGTTCAATTTTCCAATCGTTTCCATTTGTCACATGTAAACCTTGATAAAGATCATGTTTAGTGACTGATAGCTCTGCAGTAAGTATTTAAACTGTAACTTACTTAGGTTTTCCGCCAATAATTAAGGACATTTTTAAATAAATGACAAAAATGATTTGATGATCATGTTGTGCATAACTGTTTGTCCACATTTAGAATTATTTCCTTAGAAGAAATTATTAGACACTTGGGTCAATGTTTACAGATATTTTTGAAGCTGTAATTTATAATTTTGTTTACTTGTACTTTCTATTTTTAAATTCTTCCTGCTGTCCATGAAATTGTTTTACCTACTTTATCTGAATTCTTTTTTTAAACTAGTCTAATTCGGAGAGCACGACATAGTACCAAGAATTCATAAATATAACTAAAATTATTTAGAAAAAATAAACCATATTCCTTCATATATAAATAGTTACAATTTTGGTGCATATCTTTTACAGATATATTCTATGCTTATAGAAATAAGTATACTTTCTCTAAATGTGATCTTTTAGTTTTTTAAATTTTCAAAGTGAATTTTTATTTTAAGATTTCTAGTGAAAATGTAGTAGAAATTTTTCTGCCATCTTATCATATGCTTAGCTTTATCTGACAGAAACTTAGTGAAAATATTAAAAAATATGGGAGCTAAACACTATTGAAGAAGCCTGTCTTTTCTGTTTGTATTCATAGAAGCTTCTCACAGAAGGAGCAGTCATGGAGGCAACTCTTGTGGCCACATCCAAACAATCTTTGTCCACAACAAGATTCAGTCACACTCTCTTTTTAGGGATTTTGATGTATATTACACAGTTTGTTAGAAGAAGCACTATAACAATTTGCATTTCCACCATGAGCCTTAGAAAGTACCCATTTGACTGAATCCTCAATAATTCTGAATACTTTACTTTTTTGTCTTAACTAATTTTACAGGCTTTTAAGAAAAATCTCCTAAAATGCTTTTTTTCTATACCTCCACAGTCACATTTCCTACCTTCCTCTTAGAGTCTTCTTGCTCTTATTTATTATTATTATTATTCCACTGGCCTGTTAATTTGTCTTTCTAACAAGAAGCACAGCCCAGAGCTTAGTACTTTTCTCACTTTGAATAAAGGGTGGTAACTCATTTAACTCAGGAGAGTGCAGTAATCCAGTTCTTGTCATCAGGGTGGGCCCCAGGGGACCACTGTGCTCCATCTTCCTATGAAAACCAGTCAGCAGTGTTGTATCTCTCTGCTTATCTGTTTCACTGGTCAAGTCTGCAGTCTGCATTTTTCTTTCTTCAGCTTGAACGTGGCAGGAAATGGCTGTTCCCTCTCTGGCTTTACATAACATACTCAATCCTGTGCTTGCTGATGATTGACGGCTTCTGAGGGAGGTACTTTAAATTTCCTAGATGAAAATCATGTCCAGTTTGAGTCAAATGACCACCTTGGCCCAATCAGACCTGCCCAGGGTATCGTGGTCCTTCCGTAGTATGTGCAGAACTGTTTCTCCAACAAGAGACTGGCCAGAGGGTGTGGCTCTTAGTGCGTCCGCTGCAGCTCCCTGCCCAGCAAGTGGACCTTTGCTTGGAACTTGGGGAACACATAAGTCTTGATTTTTTGGGGGGTATTTGTATAGTTTTAGTTTATTAAAAAGCAAAGACATCATTTTTGCCAACAAAAGTACGTATAGTAAAAGCTATAGTTTCTCCAGTGGTCATGTATGGATGTGAGAGTAGGATCATAAAGAAGGCTGAGCACCAAAGAATTGATGTTTTCAAATTGTGGTACTGGAGAAGACTCTTGAGAGTTCTTTGGACAGCAAGGAGATCAAACCAGTCACTCCTAAGAGAAATCAACCCTGAATATGCATTGGAAGGATTGATGCTAAAGCTGACTTCAGTTCTTCAACCACCTGACTCGAAGCTGTTGTTCAGTCGCTCGGTTGTTTCTGACTCTTTGCGACCCCATGGACTGCAGCACGCAGCATTCGTGTCCTTCACATCTCCTGGAACTTGCTCAAAGTCATGTCCATTGAATCGGTGATGCATCCAACCATCTCATCCTCTGTCGTCCCCTTCTCCTCCTGCCTTCAATCTTTCCCAGCATCAGGGGCTTTTCTAATGAGTCAGTTCTTCACATCAGGTGGCCATCGCAGTGGATCTTCAGCTTCAGCATCAGTCCCTCCAATGAATATTCAAGATTGATTTTCTTTAGAATTGATTGGTTTGATCTCCTTTCTCTCCAAGGGACTCTTGAGAGTCTTCTCCAACACCACAGTTCAAAAGCATCAGTTCTTCGGTGCTCAGCCTTCTTTATGGTCCTACTCTCACATCCATACATGACCACTGGAAAAACCATAGCTTTGACTATAGGGACCTTTGTTGGAAAAGTGATGTCTCTGCTTTTTAATACGCTGCCTAGGTTTGTCATAGCTTTTCTTCCAAGGAGCAAGCATTATTTAGTTTTATGGCTGCATTCACCATCCACAATGATTTTGGAGCCCAAGAAAATAAAGTCTCTCACTATTTCCATTGTTTCCGCATCTATTTGTCATGAAATAATGGGACCATATGCCATGATCTCCATTTTTTGGATGTTATTTTAAGCCAGCTTTTTCACTGTCCTCTTTCATCTTCTTCAAGAGGCTCTTCAGTTCCTCTTTGCTTTCTGCCGTAAGGGTGGTGTCATCTGCACATCTGAGGTTATTGATATTTCTCCCGGCAATCTTGATTCCAGCTTGTGCTTCATCCAGCCTGGCATTTTGCATGATGTTCTTGGCATATAAGTTAAATAAGTAGGGTGACAATATACAGCCTTGACATACTTCTTTCCCAGTTTGGAACCAGTCTGTTGTTCCATCTCCTATTGTAACTGTTGCTTCTTGATCTGCATACAGATTTCTCAGGAGGCAGGTTAAGATGGTCTGGTGTTCCCATCTCTTTAAGAATTTTCCACAGCCACAGTTTGTTGTGATCCACACAGTCAAAGACTTTAGCATAGTCAATGACATGAACAGCTGATTCATTGGAAAAGACCTTGATGCTGGGAAAAATTGAAGCAAAAGGAGAAGGCACTGGCAGAGGATGAGATGGTTAGGTGGTATCACCGACTCAGTGGATATGAAACTGAGCAAACTCCTGGAGATAGTGAAGGACAGGGAAGTGTGGTGTTCATGGGGTCGTAAAGAGTCAGACACAACTTAGCAATTGAACCACAGCAATTTTTTTAGGGATATTCAATGCTGCTTGTAATTATTAAAGCAGCATTATTTTAACAAATGGAAACTTTAACAAGTGGAAACAATATGTGTTATCAAAGCCTTCCTTTAAATAAACGATACTAGTTAGACCTCTTTATTATGCTGGGACTGTATTAAATTTCATTGTAATCTCTTTATTTTTTTTTTTTTGAGTTTCTTTTTTTTTTTCCAGTGGGTTTTGTCATACACTGACATGAATCAGCAATAGATTTACCTAAAAAGTATATAAATGGTTTCTATTTTAAAACTCTATTTGCTGCTTTGTTAAAAATAGAGACTGACAGCAAATTCAACAGAAGATGCCGTTTGTTTGCTTTTAGGCTATCAGATTTCATACAGAATAACTCCTTAGAAAGAAAGTCTTTAAGGACCTGATGGGAGAGGGAATGGCGAGTGCCTCCCAGTAGCCCATTCTCTATTTATTCCCCTATTTATAATGGAGAAATGATCCTCAATCTTCATATGCTGTGACTTCAAAAGGTGAGAGGATTTTTGTATAATAGACATGAAAAGTGAAAGTCGCTCAGTCATGTACAACTCGTTACAACCCCATGGACTATATAGTCCATGGAATTCTCCAGGTCAGAATACTGGAGTGGGTAGCCTTTCCCTTCTGTAGGGGCTCTTTCCAACCCAGGGATCAAACCCGGGTCTCCCACATTGCAGGTGGATTCTTTACCAGCCAAGCCACAAGAGAAATGCATGAAGATTGGTCAAATATGTAGAACAGAGGAAAAAAAGTAATTTTGTGCTTTGTGATGGACTTAAATGTATGTAGACAATTCAACAAATGCAGGTTGATTTGGATAAATATTTTGGTCTAGGTTTGCTATATTTTTATTCTGCAGGGATTATGATTTCCCAGGATACATTTTAAGGCTTTTGCCCTTTTTATATAGAGTAATTTGTAGGAACCCATATCTACAGGTATTTGCAGTTGTAGCTTTAGTGCCTGGAGCCAGACCACCTTGGTAGCCAGAGAAGTAATCCCCAAACACTGTGTACGCTCACCTTTGACCTCAGAACCACCTGTCCATGGAGCAGACTCAAAGCAGTAGCTATAGACAAAAAGTCTGAAGTGAGACCAGGGCTGCAGCCTCCAAACAGTTAGCAGTTCAAGCACAGGCAAGAAAATTATCTACCAAAACAGAGGAAATAACACTCCTCAGAGAATAATGACAGGATCCAGACTCTCTGCAACTTAACATTCATAATGCCTGGAAAACAATTTTAGGTTTTCTGATATATGAGGAATGAAGACAAAATTCTCTCAAATCCAACTCCAAGATGAACCAAATGTTGAAACTAGGACAAGGAATTTAAAATGTTCATGAAAACTGTCCATAGTGAAAAAAAGCAAACCATGTTTTCAATGATTGAAAATCTTAGCAGAATTAGAAGTGTCAGTAGAGAAATAAAAACCATAGGAAAGAACAAAATGGACCTTTTAGAATTAAAAAAATACAATCACTGAGATTCCCAGTATATAATAAACCTTCTGCAAATGTAAGCTATTATTATTTGTAAGAAAAAAGGTAAAGTATTTTGCTCTTATTTTAGTACATTTTTACTGGTGAAATAGAGGTAGAGCAACTCTGTCCATCTTCTCCTCTGCTAACCTTTATCTTCCTTAACCTTGAGGAAAAGAGAAAGTTCTGGAAGGTGAGCAGTGAAGTGAGAAAGTTGAGGGAGTTTGGGGGTGTGTAGCACAGACTCTTCACTCCTCTCTTTTCTGTGCTACTTCTGTACTTTGTGCACAGATTTGTTGCTTTTCATAGAGCAAATTCCAGTTCATCTCCCGATTTATCTCGCTCCCCTGATGGGTCCTAAATAATAGGAGGTCAGCTTCTAGGTCTTCCTTATCTCTTTCTGTAATAGGAGTGGAATGGATGGGCACTGAGTGAATGAATAAAGCTTTTGGGTCCCTCAGTTCCTGCTGTTATCTCCTTGCCTTTTTCTTGGAATTGTCGTGTCTTTATTGCAAGTGTTTTAGAGTGCTTTACAAGAAATTGCATGATTACTGAAACAGGGTTATTTACTGAGTACCCTGTCAGAATGTTTGCCACTTTTCTTTATCATCAGCTTTTAATTTTGCCCAGCATATTTAATCATGATGAAAATGAAAGGGTCAGTCACTATAAATAGATTTGTCTTTCCTCCTCCTACTCTTCCACACCTGTGTTCCACCTTCTATTCCTTTATTGGTCCTTCTGGGAAGGTTTTGTGATGTCCATCTCTAAAATAGTCTCCTTTAAAATGGTTCTAAGGGCTTCCCTGGTGGCTCAGACGGCAAAGAATTCACCTGCAATGTGGGAGACCTGGATTCGACCCCTGGGTTGGGAAGATCCCTGGAAGAGAGCATGGCAACCCACTCCAGTATTCTTGCTTGGAGAATTCCCAGGACAGAGGAGCCTGGCAGGCTGCAGTCCATGGAGTCGCAAAGAGTCAGACACGACTGAGCGATTAAGTACAAAGTGGTTCCATAGAAGTACGTGTACACACCAGTCACTTTTACCAAATGTATCTTAGTCACTGCATTTTGAGTCTAGCTTCCATGTGTGAGCTGTTTTTTTGACACTTTGTGTAGGACTTTGAAGAGAAAAAAAAGAACAAGTAGCAGAGGTATGAGTTTTCTTTTTGGTTCATCAACCCTAGTGGGGAAAGAAAAACTCAACCTTTTTTGTCTGCTTATTATTCTGTGTCGGGTCGTCTCCTGGGTGTTTGACATGATTTTTTTTCATTTAATCTTCACAACCAGTTTGTGAAATAGATGTTTTTGCCTTATTTTATATCTGAAAATATTGAGGTTAAATAACCTGCCCAGAGTCTCACAGATGGTAAGAAGTGACACCAGAAATTCAGTGATAATTTTGTCTCATTCCCCAGGCCACTGCTGTTTGGCGCTGAACCATACTGCTTCTCTCTGAAATAAAAGGTTAAGAGGACTCAGGAATGCAAATGAGGAGGTGTTGGAGCATGAGTGGTTGGTTCAGCTTCTGGTATAATAATTTTTAACGTTTTCCCACTGTGAAAGCACATGATAAAATTCATTTATATGTTGTACATATCTCTTTCTTCAGGCCTGAAAGCTCTTATGCTGCCTCTTTATCTCTCACTGTCAAGAATATATTGAACAGCAAGTGAATAACTATGGCACTGTTATATAAATATATCCTCCAATATTTTCCAGTGTATAAAATGCAGTGGTATGTCAGATGCATGGCCAATGTTATCAAATGGCCTAGAAGATGAGAAACTCATCTTTACTGTGCTGCTCCAATTGCCTCATGCTGACACCAGGGGGCAGCATCTCCGCATAGCTTTCAATTTAGTGGGCGTTTGAGGTAGTGAGCCATATTTGGCCCAAGTGGATCAAGTTCGTGTGTTAGTTGCTCAGCCGTGTCCGACTCTTTGCAGCCCTATGGACCGCAGCCCTCCAGGCTCCTCTCTCCATGGAATTCTCCAGGCAAGAATACTGGAGTGGGTTGCCATTCCCTTCTCCAAGGGATCTTCCTGACTCAGAAATCGAACCCAAACCTGAATCGACCTTTACCTCTTATTTTCCAAGCCAGATGACCCAATCTTAATTGGGCTAAGTGAGTGCAAAACGATTTTCAGCCAGTGTTTTTGAAGAGGAGGGTAGTGAGAGGCATAACCTTGTATGTTAGCACACACATTAAAGTATTTGTTTTTTTATATGAATGGATGTGTTCTGTGTATTGTAGAATTCTTTCCTCTACCAAGAACACCCATTTTCTTTTTCAGGACTGCAGTGCCGAACATACAGTCTTATCACAACTGCAACTTAAACTTTATTTCCCACTAAAACTTTAGTATGTATTTATTTTCTGAAAGGATACCTAGCACAGTTACCAGAATCTCAGAATTTAATATTGATAAATACTATTTTGCTGTCCAGTCCTACCTCAAATTTAATCACGTCCTTTATACCATTTTATTCAGTCCAGACCCACAGCTCATGTTGCACTTTGTTGCCATTTTCTTTGCTTTCCCGTAATCTGGAGTGGCTCTTATGCTTTTCTCCATGTTCTGACCTTGGTCGTTTTTCAAGGATATGGGCCAGTTATTACATATATTGTCTCTCAACCTGAGTTTGGCTAATATTTTTCACTATTGGACTCAAGTTCTCGTTCTATTTTATACCGTACTGTGGAAAAATGAGTCCTGATTTCCAAAGGCTAGAGGTGGTAACATTGTTTATCTCATATTATCTCTTCAAAAACTAGCAATTGTGTGTAGATGGCATTTTTTAGCTCTACATTGCAAAGCTGCCCTAACCCTGTGGGCTTGGGTTTAGTTTCCCTGAGACCACTGGAAATCTGCAGAATGGGGATTTAGGAATTGTTTATCAGGAGTTTTATGCTTCAAGACTGGAGGACAGTGACAGAATCATATTGTGTAGCCCTCTGTATTAAAATCATTGTTTTTTGATATCGCAGAGCCAAATGGAGTTCCCTGTATGTTAATTCACTTGTCAGATGTTGAGTGAGAAAATGACAATTTGCCATGTAAATTGTTAAGATAGTTAAGCCAGTCTTCTTGGGCATGGCGAAGGCTGCTTGATCCACTCTTATACCCCTTCCCAGGGAGGATGGTGCATTTTATTTCCTCAGCAGTAGAATTTCCCTCTGCCAAGAAAAAAAGCATTACTACCCTGAGTTTATAAAGCAAATCAACAATGTCAATTTGTATATATGGCTAATTTCGTAAGACTATTTTATTAGTAGTGTCATAGCTGCTCTCAGAACCAGAGAAGTGACTCTGTCTTTATGTTTTTTTCTCCTCCCTTAATGCAGCCTCTCCCAAATCTTTGTGTTTCCTTTCCCCCATCCTGCTGTATTTGATAACTCAGCTTTTCCTAAAAGGATTTTGGCTTTTGTTGTAAAAGTTGAAATGAAAAAGCTATATGCAAATATATGCAGATTAGATTTGGATTATTTTTAAGCCACATGGACACAATTCCCCTCAGCAGTCTGTTCCCGCTGAGAAAAATTCCTCCGTTGTTCTCTTTCCATTTTAAACTTTTTATTTTGAAATAATTTTAGATGAACAGAAGTGTTGGGACTGTAGTACAGGGAATTACAGTAACCCTTTGAGTAACTGCCCGTAATGTTGCATTTTCACAGTGGTAGTATAATTTTCAAAGCTAAAAATTAATATTAGTATGATACTATTAAGTAAACCACAGAGTTTATTAGGGTTTCCCCAGTTTTCCCACTGATGTCCTCTTTCCTTTCCAGGGTTCCAGAATGCATTTAGTTGTCATGTCTTCTTAGTCTCCTCCAACCTGTGGTAGCATCTCAGTCTTTCCTTTTTGTAGCACTCTTTACACTTTTAAAAGAGATCTAGTTGTGTGTTTTGCAGAAAGTGCCTCAATTTGTGTTTTTTCTGATGTTTTCTCATGATTAGATTGGAGTTATGATTTTTTTGGGGGGGTTATGGTTTTTAGGAAAGAATATGATGGAAATGAAGTGTCATTCTACTCAGAGAATCTCATCACATCATATCTGGGACATATGGTTTCTTTGTTGACTTTTGTAATTTTCTTATATTCTTTCTCTGTTTTGCTGTTTTAACTCTCTTTATGGTGCTACAACTATTTTTTAAAAATTGAATACTGTGGTCAGTTACTTGATTGTTCGCATAAAATCGTCAGAGCTCATTTAAGTTTTCTGTATAACATAGGGTATTTCAATGAAAGAAAATCAAATGCAGGTACGGTTTACTCTGTCTCAAATACTTTAAACCTCTCCACTCCACTTGAAAATCATAGTGAGAAATGGGATATTTCCTGCCATATCAATAAACAAGAATGTCACAGTCATCGATTCCAGCAATCCAGTGTGAGCTGGTGAGCTTAAGGGCACTCAGGAAGGAGAAGAATACTTGCGATCTCAGTTCAGTCAGTCAGTTCAGTCACATACCTGTGATCTAACAGCCATCAAATTACAGCCACTCCCCTGTGGTGAGCCCCAAGGGAATTTAGGATGTGAAAAACACAGGATTCTGGCCACAGGATAGCTGAGATACACATGAAAGGAATGGTTTCAGTGAGTCCAGACTCTTGCATTTTCCCATACATGGAAAAGTCCTAAATTTCTTAATTTAGGTTATCTGGTTATCTTTAATTAACACCAATCTTTTGATGTTCAGACTACCTGCCCTTTGTTGCAAAACTTCTGTATAACCTGACTCCTCCCTGCACCTCCTCAGAGCAGTTCTCTCAGGGTTACTTGAGATGCTGTGTCCTGGGTTTGAAATCCTACAAACTCCTGCCAAATAAAATGTAACTCTCAACTTTTAGGTCATGACTATTTCTTTTAAATTGACAGTGGGTACGCCACTTTCTAAAGTGTTTAGAGAGTCTTGGACAAAGCATAGCACATCCTGAGGTTTCTTTTACGGCTGTTTTCAGTGTAGCAGATTTGTGTGCTGGAACAAAGCATGCTAGAGACATAGACGTGCTTGACTAGTTCTGATCTGCCTAACTCCTTGCTGAACTTTGACTCTTTGAGTTCTAGAGTTGGGGCTTTATTTGGCTCAGAGCATATGTGGATATTTCAGAAAGCTGATTTTAATCTTAATATAAACTTCTCCTGCCAGCATAAGGAATAACATGGATGTGGATTGTATCTCATTTCCCATTCACTCATGAACTATCTGGGTCCTAGAAATATTCAGTTTAAACAATGAGCCAAAATGAGGACAGGCCTAAGTGATCCACGAACTATAATCAGTCTATGACCACCTGAAATTGTCACTCTCAATCTTTCTCTAATTAGTGGCTTACTTTAGAAATACCCCCTTTTTATTGAAGTATAAGTGACAAAAGACATTATGTTTAATTTCAGGTGTACAAAATTGTTTGCTATTTAATGCATAAAATCTTTGTAGTAATGTCCTCCCAAACATAGAGTGACAAATAAAATAAAACATACAACAAAAGAAAACAAATATGTAGTTTTCTTTTTATAACATTCATATTTAGAAGGAAGATCACTCTTGTTTGCTTCCTATGATTTAATTCTAATTATGGCTCCCAGAACACATTCTAAATTACTGTGCTGTAGCTTGAATATTGCTAATTACCTATCCTTCCAATTGGGAGGGAAAAAAAGAAATTTAATTAGCTCTGAAGTTCAAGAACTATTGAAACAAGCACCATTTCCACCCCCACTTCTCTGTACTTCCTCTTGCAGATGATGTATTTAATTGCTGGTATTTCGTACTTGATGTGTGAATGTATTTGGCAGCCATTGCCACCAAGTTGAGTACCATGAGCTTTCATAAGCCACATATGTTCGGAAAGTTTCCTGACAGGGCAGAGAAAAGGAAATCTCAGATCTGCTGCATCCTCAGTCTCCTACTAGAACATGCTGTCTTTAAAGTACTGATGAGTGAGCTTCCTAATTGGAAAGGTGATCTTCGGTAATTCCTTGAAGCTCTTCATTTCAGTGCCCCTGAGATCTCTTCCATCCCTTTCTCTCTAGTTTTTAATGTGCTGTGTCTCTTTCTGAGTGTGTCTCTTTCCTTGCTGGAGTATACCTCTGCACTTCTTCCTCTAGCGTGTTTAACTGCTCTGCCATCTCTGTGCTTTCTCCTTAAGCTATATACTCCATCTTGGTTTATATCAGTATTGTCTGACATTGAGAGTGTATTCTCCTAAAAGCTGTGATCTGTTTTCCCCATTTCCCTTCTTTTTTCTTTTCCGATTTCTGTTTATTGCACAAACAGTGGCATAATAGTAATAAGGGAACAAAAGAAAATTGCATTCTATGTTCAAACTACAGTGGACCAACCATTTTTGTTCTCTGTTTCTAGTTTTTGATCATATATGTAATGTTTGCCTAATGCTAAAAGACAGACTATTTCATATTTTACTTGAAGCATTACATCAAAAGGATTTTTTTCATTCTGTTATATCGCCATCATCCTAATGACTGTTTATGTCATTAAGTTGATACACTGTCATGTATTTAGACATTTTTAATTGCTGGACGTTTAATGTTGCAGTATTTTTCTATTTATGAATAATATTCTATTGTGTATCGTTGTTTTTATGACGTTTGCTTTTCTTTTGAATTATTTCACTGAGGTAGGTCATTAACAAAGTACTTGAAGGTTTTCATTGCTCTCAGGTTCAGTGCTGCATTTTGTTTGTGTTTGTTTTTAGCACAATGTCATTTATAAGAAGGCATTTTGTCAATGTCTTGGAATCAGGCGATGATAAGGAAGTCCATTTTGGAAGCAGTCTTTTCACGTGAACTTATTATTGGGGTTCTGAAAATGATCTTTTAGGAAGCGATAGTAAAAGCAAAGCAGCCATTGAGTTTTTGGGGAGATGATCAAATTGTTGGGATTTAAAAGGTCAATTCGAAATTCATTCGTTGGCCTGCTATAATCTATACTGAAATTTTTCCTAGTAAAAATATATTCTCAACAATATCTAAGACTATTTTAAAAGTTGGCTGAGTGTCCTGTATATCATTCCAAATATCATTTGAAAGTTTTCTTTTATGTCTAACCGGAATCTCAATCTGCTGTGGAAAATCATTTTCAAGTATTACAATCCAACTTGCAATTAAACATAGCTACATTCTTCTTCACAGAGAGTAGAGACACTGTTGTCTACTGTGACCATGGGCCATTTTGAGTTGGGCATGGAACAGAGGGAAAGCAGTGTCCCTATGGGGTTAAGAGAGGTGTTTGAAGATGAGCCTCGATGTAGCTCCACAGTAGAGTCCTCTTTGTTAATATCTGTTTGGTTTTGGTTGTCTTAAGGGGAGGATTCACTCTGTAGCTCAACAGTGCCTTCTGTGAACGATTACCATTGCTGTCGCATTCCAATCAGACATGGAAAATATGCTGAACAAATTTAAAGAGCTGTGAGTACGTACTCATTTGTACTGCGAGAGGTGATGATAGTAGATGGCAACTTGCTTTGAAGCCCATGTTCAACGTTTGGAAGTGATAAGCATTTTATTAATATGTTCACCTCAAAAATTGTCCCACATTTATTTTTCTTTTACTCCCTCTGTCATTTTTTTATAATTTAATTTTAATTTTATTATGATGATTTTTTTTTTTTTTGGCCGTGCCACGCAGCATGTGGGATCTTAGTTCCCCAACCAGGAATCAAACCCATGCCCTCTGCAGTGGAAGTGCAGACTCTTATTCACTGGACCACCAGGGAAGTCCCCTCCCTCTGTCCTTTTACCCTTATGTTCCTTTTCTATTGTTGTCTCTTTTTCTGGTATTTCTAATGCTGTTTTTCTCCTCCTACCTCTCTTCTTCCACCCCTCCTCTCTCCTCTTTTGTATCACACTTCTCTATTACCCTTCTCTCTCTCTTTCCCTCTTAGTTTCTGACATTCTTAATTCCCTTCTTTTTCCTTTGGGAAAATAGGCTTTAAACTTTAAGTATGCTAAGGGAATGTCATTTCATAGTGAGAAATTACAGGATTCGGGGACTGCATTTTATGGCTTATTGATAAAGAGAGGCTGCAGGAGCTTGTGCTTATGGCCGTGATTTAAAGGTGATGGCCACGTGTCTCAGATGAATTCGATTGTGTTGTGGGGCAGCTGGATTCCATTGTCACCTGATTCTGACCTCTCTTTGCCATGTAATTAACAATGTGCCAGCCGCAGATCATAAAATGAGTGCAGTTCAATGAATAATGAATAATACTACATACTGGTGCCTGAAGTTTGTCTTAACCATGGGACTAGTGGGCATGGGATGTGCCTGGATGTCTAGCCAGGAGTGACATTTAAGCTTCATTGCCTGATGCTGGGTTATGAGACCTCTGACATGCGTCCCCAGGCAGTTGCTCACTACAGATGGTGGATGAGCTCTGAAGCTTCAGGCTTACATGTCTGGGAGCCCAGAGGCAAACTGACCCTTTTCTCCTTAGGCTCAGCATCTGTGTTGGCTGTTAGAAATAATCAGAATATACTTTAATTTATTTTCCTGATGAAGCTTGGGAGGCTTAATTTTTGGTGATTAAACTAGACTTCTGAATAGATTTCCCCAAACCCCAAACATCTTGCTCAGAGATTCATATAGTGAAGTAGGCTTGCCTCCCTTGACCAGTGTTGCCGTGGATTCAGTCCTTTTCATGGCATTTGTGTTGTGTATTGATTAACAGATCACGAACTGACTGCCAAGCACGTACACAGAAAAAAAGAAGTGGGGAGGGTATTAAGACTGGGATGGGTAATACTCATTAGCTTAAGATGCATAAAATAAGTTGAGGTAGGATGGGAAGGGGTACAGAACAGAAGATTTGCACCCCCATCATGGTTTCATTTATTAATTAAGGAGCTTGGCAAGGTGGTTCAGACAGATTTAGGGACTGAATGTAAGCAGGCTTCTAGTGATCACTAAGATTTTATTCAGAACACGAAGCAGATGACTTTGGTTTCACTGGAAGATGGGCAGATACGGCCATGTAGTCAATTAGTAACCTGGAATTACAGGAACCTGGGGGCGGGCCATCACTATTGTGGGTTTTCTCTGTCCAGTCTCAGGAAAACCAACAGAGCAGGTGCCATCTGCATTGTGCATGTAAGTTTGGGGGTGGGAGTGGTCCTGAGAGGAGCCCAAAAAAAAAGAGAGAGAGGTCCTTTAAAGGAAAACATTTCTTATGTTTTCTCTGAATAAGTTTTGAGCTTAACACAAGATGCATTACCAAAGGAGTTCACCTAGAGTTTATGCACTGAGCCTACCTGTGAGAAGATGCCACTATGGGGACAGGGAAAGTGGTCATCACGGGCAATTTAAGTTTTTGCAATTTAGTTTCATTATTTACTTTGAAATGAATTCCCTGATAATTGTGCTCAGTCATTTCAGACACATCTGACTCGTTGAGACCTTATGGACTACAGCCCGCCAGGCTCCTTCATCCATAGGATTCTCCAGGCAGGAATACTGGAGTGGGTTGCCATGCCCTCCTCCAGGGCAGATTCCCGACCCAGGGACCGAACCTGTGTCTCCTGGGACTCCTGCATTGCAGGCAGATTCTTTACCTGGTGAGCCACCAGGGAAGCCCTTCTCTGATAATTGCCTTCATGTAAAATCAAAGGGAGATTTGGAATAATAGCTTCAAAGGCAAATCAGTGGGATTTTCAGTCATCCTCTCCATTGCTTGGAGAAGGAAATGGCAACCCACTCCACTATTCTTGCCTGGAGAATCCCAGGGATGGAGGAGCCTGGTGAGCTGCCGTCTATGGGGTCGCACAGAGTCGGACACGACTGAAGCGACTTAGCAGCAGCAGCTCCATTGCTTTTTTTCATCAAAGGGAACCACTGTAACTTAGCCTCCACCCACCTCCGTAGTCCCTTTCTTTGGCCTCTCAGATGGTGACGTGGGGCTTCCAGGTGGGGTATAAGAAGACATGGTGCATTCCCATGTGCCCATGCTGGCCGGGTCTGAGAATAGGGAGTTATTACTGAGGCCACTGGATCTAATTTCAAAGAGTGTATCTCCAGAGCTAAATAGGTTTGCCTTAAATTCTGAACAGTTACAGATGATGTAATCCTTTGAGACATTTTATTAAGCAGATTGAATTAAGATACAGGAAATGCTATTTCACATTTCATCAGAGAGGAAAGTCAAGTCTTATGAAAGTTGTTTACTATAGCAGGAGGTTGTTGTGTGTCTGTTTCAACTCAATTTTCTCATTATCTCAGGATCTGTGTTCCCTGCTGCCCTCTGCTCCTTGCACAGTAGAAAATCTAGTCTGCTAATAGCTGGTTGAGATGACTAAGAGCCTTCTTCCAGTTGTGGGAAATTGGGGCTCAATGAAAATAGTCCACGGAAACCTCTATTTGCTATATCAAGCATGTGTACTTATATGCATACATGGAACCTATTTATTTAGCTCCAGGTTGCAACTTAAGATGGCCATTTTCCTTCTAGGTGTAGCATATACATGCACTGACTTGATAGTAACTGAGTAGTTAACTTGAGTTGTACTTCTCGTATTGTTGGTAATGTGTCCTCCACCTAAGATAAGGCATTTGGCCACTTGCTGTAGAATCTAATATGGTAATCAAGGCGATTAGTACTTCTTGGTAGCAGGCTAGATCCTAAATTTACTTAAATGTCATATCAAATCTTGCTTTTTCTTAGCTTAGCTGATGGAATCTTTGAGAGAGTAGGGAGAACAATAAGTTGATTTGGGTGTTGTAGTATTTTGGAGAGAGACTTGGGAAGGAAACAAAATGAGGGATGCATTGGTATGTCTCACTTAGCCTTTCTTATGTAAAAAAGATATACTCAGAAAACACTTCCTAGTTATTGAGAGTAAATTTCTTTTCTGAAATATCTTAAGTGGCTCAGAAGAGGATTTCAGTATGAAATGACTTTTTTTTTTTTTAAATGAAAGCACAGACAATTCTCTCTCCACCCTCAACCCTTTACAGAATTTCAAAGAAGAGGAGAAATAGAAATGAAGCTGACAAGAGAAGTCATCTAAAATTAAAACTCTCCATATGGAATTCCTTTTTCTTTTCCTCTATATATTGTACTTGAAGTCCTGGAAACTCAGCTCCATCTTTGAGAATGTTGTTACAGGAGGGTCATTGGAGGCTCTTTTAACTCCTGACTTCTACCATTGTTCAATGATTGATATCTTCTAAACAGTGTTCTTCTAAATGATAACTTTTTATTGAAAAAAAATTCTTTCTTTTCTTATATTTTGAACAGGATGAGTACAGAATTCAAAAGGTATATGTGTGAGCGTGCTCAGTCTTGTCTGACCCTGTGCGACCCTATCTATGGACTGTAACCCACCAGGCTGCGCTGCCATGGAATTTCCCATGCAAGAATCCTGGGAGGGGTTGTCATTTTTCCTCCAGGGGATCTTCCCAACCCAGGGGTTGAACTGCATCTCCCGATGTGCCGGATAGATTCATCACCACTTGAGCCACCTAGGAAGCCCTTAAAAGGCACAGAGGATAAAAAGAAAAAATGGTGAAATGATTCCTTCCACCTCTTTCCTCCAGCCTTCCTCTTCCCTTTCCCAGAGACAAATACTGTTGTCAGTGTTCTTATTTTTATCTTTTGGTATGTATATGAATGTGTTTAGGAATTCATGGAGTTTAAGTATCTCTTTATGCTAGATGTGTTTTCTTGGTTCCCACCAGTTTAAAATGTATTCGAAGAGAAAGTAAGGCTTACTGATAGTAATAAGTTAATGTGTTATATTTAGCTAATCACATAAATTTACCTAGAAATCTCCTGGATAACTCTTCTTGCTACTGTATTACATTTATATCTCCATATTTCATTGTCAAAGATGTCATTTATCAGGAGATATACATTTTATGTACAACTTAGAATGAAAATAGCCTAACCAGTGAACTATTCACCAATACTTACTATTATCTATTTATTTAATCCTATTATTTGGGTCTTCCTTGGTGGCTTAGATGGTAAAGAATCCACCTTCAATGCAAGAGCCCCGGGTTCAATCCCTGGGTCAGGAAGAGCCCCTGGAGAAGGGAATGTCTACCCACTCCAGCATTTTGCCTGGAGAGTTACATGGACAGAGGAGCCCAGCGGGCCATAGTCCTTGGGGTTGAAAAGAGACACGACTGAGCAACTAACACTTTCACACTTCATTTCCAATTATTTAATAATTTTCTAAAGTATTATGTTTGTTTAAAGAACTCAGTTAGACTTACTGATACATAGATGGGCTTCCCTGATAGCTCAGTTGGTAAAGAATCCGCCTGCAATGCAGGAGATCCCAGTTCGATTCCTGGGTTGGGTAGATCTGCTGGAGAAGGGATAGGCTACCCACTCCAGTCTTTTTGGGCTTCCTTTGGAGCTCAGCTGGTAAAGAATCTGACTGCAATGCTGAAGACCTAGGTTCAATCCCTGGGTACATAGATGCTTATTATTTAACACTCTTGAAAGCACATAAAAGGAAGTAGCAGGAAAACAGAGAAGTTTCATTCCTGAAATTTCTATCCATGGACCCACCTCTTCTGAATCATTTCCACCTCAAGTCTTCATTATCTATCTATATTTTCCAAGCAATTTGCCCCATGTACTGTCAAGAACCATTTGGTGATACAGTTTACAAAGAATCTGAAAACAAATTAAAAGTCAGTGGTGCTGAGCTCTTGAACTATCCTCCTTCTGCAGTTTTGTAGAGTTGGCACACTCTCGGCTACCACCAGGCTGGAAATGTAGTGAAGTATGCTTAGTTGCCTCTGCTTCTACCCCTTTCCACAGCCACTGGGGCTTGGGGCTAAAAAAAAAAAACCCTCCAATATTGTCTCAAGGTTTTTATTGCAGATCCTGATACCCATTCTGCTATGTGATGCTGGGTTTTTAATATTCACGCATACTCATGCAAAGAAAATTACTTTGTGACTGATGTCTGGTAGAGAGGAGTCAAAGATCCCATTGATTATGAAATTCTATCCAGATTTAGAACTATTAAAATATGAAAAACAAGTGCATCTTAGAATTGATGAGGATGATAACCTTAATTATGAGTCTTATTAATTAAAAATGGAATTGCTGGAATTTTTATACTTTCAGGTGAGAATTATCTCTAGATGGTAGACTTTTGCAAGGCTTATAAATCAAAGCCATGAGTCAAAAGCACTAAGCTTTGAGATTTTGACATGTCTTAGATTCACAAGTGTGAACCTTCCCTTCCCTCATGCTCACAAATATTGACAGCACATTTCTTTTTCAGAACATCTGAAGTGAGTTAGTTTGATATTTAAGTGGCAGTTTAAAAACTCTTCTTTTCTCCCCTTATGAGTCAGCTATTTGTTTTATGCTAAGAAATTCAGAGATCAGATATAAGAATAATCTTCTGATAGAAAAAGGGAAAAACAGTGAGAGATAAGTCTAATTTGCGACCCAACTTGGTTTAAGTCACAGCTATTTTTTCCCTTTATTTGAAATGTGTAATAGTATAGTCAGTAAGTTACTATGAAAAAAAATCAGAACTTGGAAAGGAGGCAAAGAGTAAAGTGGCACATCCTTTCAATGTGGTATTGGAGCATTAAAAAAAAAAAAAAGCCTGGCCAAAGATGATTCAATTCTCCAAGAGAGCATTCCTGTGTTTAACTGGGTTGTTTACTGTTACTAGAGCTTAGTCAGTGGGAAATGGTATGCTACCGTGTAGATTTTTAGCTGGTAGAGCTGCCTAGCAGGAAATCTTACCCCAAATATTGTAATGCTCTGTAGGACATTAACTAGCTTTATGAATAATCTAGCAATCTTTTACTAATATTCTTTTTGCAGATGCTACAAACACCACCCTCCTCAAATGCACTATGAATTAGCTTTATCATCCTACTGGTTTCTTCGTTACTGAGTTGAGTAAACCTTGACCCATGTTTATTCTGTATTTTTACAGGAGTCCTGTTATTAAAGTTTTGAACCTTTCCCTTTGTCAAGATTTTAATCTCTCACATGAAACAGAGTTATTACCAGTCACTATGAAATATGTTTGTAACTTGACAAGTGTGTGTGGTAATAGTTCATAGTAACCCGAAAGCATGATAATGCATACTTACCAGGTTCAAAAGTAGACTGCTGAGGATGTATGTGAGCAAGACTTTTACCCAGTGATGTCAGCGTGATTAGCAAATGATTTTATTTGTGTGAATGGAAAAGTTTCAGGAGCTGGAGTTGGGCTTGTGTATTGAATTGTTCTAGCCAGAGCTGGAACTGTCTACAGTATCCTGAGAGATTTTTCAGAACAGTCCTGGGGGTTCAGGGGTGCCCTACAGAGGCAGATTTTGTGTTTACTCCTTTGGCAGTAGGAGTGGGGTTTTCTAAGCCCTCAACCGTGTATGCAGTTGTTCCCTGGAGTTACCACCCTCGTCCTTTAGGGATCATCAGACATTAAATACATTTAGTTCGGTTTACCCTCCCACACCCTGATGATTCTCTCATTATCCTTCTCCTGCCATGAGTACTATTTCCTCCCTCTTCTTCTTTCTTCACTCCGCCTCTCTATCCATTAAGGAATGCTCTCTGACTTGGAATGGTATGGCAGATGGCATCATGTTTAACTGAGATATATATTTATTTGGTTACTTCAAGGCTTTTTATAATGTCTTAGAAGCACAGTGAATGCCCAGCAATGAGATACACACCAGTCAGTGGAGGGAAATTTCGTGTGTGTTTGAACTTTGCATTGATCAGCTTATCTGTGTGCCTAAGTCATTTCCCTAAAAAGAGAATTAATGTATTTCAGATGTATGGTGGCTTAGGGACACTTATTTTGAAGTAATAGAATACTCAATGAACAATGCTGCATTATTTTATGTAACTCGGCACCTGGAAATCAGGTAAAATGTTGATGAATGTATAAATGAGTGGAAAATGAAAAATGCTATTGAATCTTCTTTGCCAGAAGTCTCTATAAATAGAACAAATTACTATGCATGTGGGAGACTGAAATTTTCCACACTTGAATGCAAGGAGATGGGGAAGGTACAATATCCCCCCAGGATCTTTGGGGAAACGTTTGATTCTTTAATTAGTTCTTTTCTGATTCTGTTGGCAGAATCCTGGGGTGGGGAGACGATTCAACAGTGTTGGGAAGGAGGCCCCTTTAGCACAGTATTGGTGAGATCTTTGAGTAAGTGTGGGCTGAGCATAGTTTGGGAATCAGTTCTGTGGGGCCAGTGAGAAGGCTGAATTAATGGAAGTTGAAGCTTAAGAATGCAAGGACTGTTGATGTCTTGAAGGGAACCAGAACTAGACAAAGGACCAGAATTTCCGAACGAGGGATCTTTTGGCAGAAGGTAAGGGAGGACACTGATGCAATTCTAGATGGAAAGTGAATAATCCACAGCTACCATTTCCCTGGGGCTTACCTGTTGCTTTATTCAAAACGTTTTCTATATGTTGTCTCACTTGATCTTCACCAAGCAAATGAGAGAGAATACCTACATAGAGTTATAGGTGAAGAAGTGGGTTTTTGTTGTTGTTGTTCAGTCACTAAGTTGTGTCCAACTCTGCAACTCCATAAACTGTAGCATGCCAGGTTTCCCTACCCTTCAGTCTATCCCGGAGTTTGCTCAGATTCATGTCGCTTGAGTCAGTGATGCTATTTCTTTTCTAAGAGCATCAGCTGATTTTGAAGATTGCATTAGAACCCGCATTGGTGTCTCTCCAAGTCTGTGCTGCTTACCATATCCTTTGCTGCCCTTTACGGGTGCTTGTTTTGCCCTTTGTGGTTAGCCAGGCCCTTTACTGATGAAGTACTTGTCAGAATTGAAGAGACTTTCCTGCCTGTTCAAAGCCATTTAGGGTGAATTATTTGGAGAATAAGCCCCGTGAACATGGTGGGCACAGGACCCAGGTGGATATTCTCCCAGCACTGCACTGTACTCCTAGAGCTTTTATGGGGTCTTTGGGGGGGGGGCAGCTCTGCTCCCTTTGAACTGTTCCTTGATTTTTCCCATCTCACCCCCTGCATACAGTGCCACTGAGGGAGGTGCCACCTACACCAGCTTTACTGATGAAGAGTGAGCACTTTGTGAACAAACAGACTCTTTCTACCTCCTCTGCGTTTTGTCTGATATGTAAGAACTCGGCAAAGCTTCTTCCCTTCAGGGTGCTGAAGAGAAAATTGATCCTTGACTAGAAAAATGGGAGACTAGGAAAGGAAATTATGCTCTTTTGTAGATGAGGGAGGAATTTATATAAATATGTTCAGAATGGTTTTACAGACTGCCCATGTATGCACTCAGTCTGTTCAAGAAACATTCATTTGTGGAGGATTGAAATGTTCCTATTAATATTCCTTGTCTAAGAGAAACAGAGGTATCAACTGAATTTCACCAAAGGTAATAGGAAAACTGATCTCCAAGGGTCTTCTTTTATATTTGGTTTTCTCTTTTGTTGTTAAAAATACATTTCATTTCTCTTTTACATGCCAGGGTACAGCAGAGGAGAAAGATAGCATAATCAGTATGAAAGTAACAGCAAATGTTAGTGCCCATTTGCAATTCTGGTCACAACTACCTTTCATCTTACGTTTTATTATGCCTTCTTATTTAAGGTGCAAAGTCCTAAAATTATTAAACCTACTTCAGTTGCTATAGTCAAATAACATTAATAAAATGTAGCCTTTCTAAGTTTACATTGTAATGATGAGCTATTTTACTCAGAGAAAAATAACTAAAGATAAAAGATATTGGGCTTCCCTGGTGGCTCAGCGGTAAAGAATCTTCCTGCAAATGCAGGAGAACTGAGTTTGATCCCTGGGTGGAGAAGATCCCTTGGAGGGAAAAATGGCAACCCACTCCAGTATTCTTGCCTGGAAAATCCCATGGACAGAGGAGCCTGATGGGCTACAGTCCATGGGATCGCAAGTGTTGGACACGACTGAGTGACAAAGTCACCACCACCACCAAAGATATTCATGTGTGTGCTTACGGTCCAGATTTAATAGATAGTAACATTTAGCTGTATTTTCTCAAACATCTTTATTTGGGGAGGAGGGATGATTAAGAAAACAGGACATTACAGATTAAGTCCATGTCCCCCTCTATCCCCACCTGTTCCTTTTCATCCTTCTGCTGTCTTATCGTGATGCATATCACTTCCCTGCATGTTTTTGTACTTTTAAAAAATGGTTGTAGAAATTTTGAGTCCAATTTTCTTTGCATATATGTCTTGTGATAACGTTATCAGTTTAAAGCCATAATGTGTATGTTTGAAGTTATTTTTTTCTGAGATCGAATTACAAAGGACGCAGTTGTTAGAGGAGGTTGAATTTAGTTAAAATAACCACCAAAAAATAAATCAGACTTTAAGAAGTTAGTTTCAGTTTCTCTTGTCCCTCACCCCTGCCCTTAGCCTCTGAGTAACCTGACAAATCCTTGCACGCTGGGGGTCCTTTAGGACCAAGTTCCTAGAGCATGTGATGTTTGCAAGACAACCAAGAGATGTTTTCTTTTTTAAAGTGGTAGTTTTTATTAATAATTCCATTCAATCTGTTTGCTAAGGTTAGGGGCAACTTGGCATTCACATGCTATTTATCTAACATTTTCAATAATTCTTATCCTCTTTCAGGGTTTATTGCTCTCTTGTTGGTAATGGTCTCAAATCCTTATTTTTCAGATCCTTGTTCTCAGGACTGACACAGTCACAGTCATTGTATCTGCAGATGGGTAGATTTAATGTGAGCAAAACCAAATCAAGCAGAGGTCACTTGCTTTTCTGTTGGCTCCTATGAGTGACAGCCAGGAGGCGAGATATTTCTACTGTGGTTTTGCTGATTTCTTAGAGGCAGGAGGTGTGTCATAAAACACATTTTTAGAAGTTTGTTTTAAAAAAATCTATTTTATTACTGATTTTCAAACTAAAACTGTGGCACTCCTTCAGGTCTTTCTATCCTCAGCTCCAGCTATTCTCTTTGAAATTGCTCCCATTACATTCTTTAGGAAGCCATCTTCTTTCAAGAATTTTCAAGATAACTGGGGTGGCTGCATCTATTTAGCTTGACTATTTTTAGATTGAACTGTGGGAAATTCCATTATTGCAGGTCACAAATGGTCAGATATTGGCAGTTTCAATGGTTCAGCCCTACATATTTGGGGAACCCTGAACATTTACAGCTCTGAAGACTTTAGAGCTGAAAGGTCCCATCAAGATAATAGGATCAGGTTAAAGAAGGGGAGTCCTTGAAGCCCAGAGGGCTGTACCAGAGGGCTGACAAATTGAGCAAGTGCCCTGCAGTGGTCCAAGCCAGGGGGGCCTCAGGACCTGAGATTGCCTCTGACTCAGATAAAGGACCTCTTCCTGGCCTTCTTCTTCTGAGGGAAATGTCTGAATTCTCACACTTTCTGAAATGCCGTACTCAGGAGGCAAGCTGTCCTGCACAGGACTTGCTTGGGCAGGTGGAGATGAGCCTTTCTGGACATGACCTGCAGGGGGCCTTCAGCAAAGGCTTGGGCAGAGCCCAGGGTGAGAATCCGAACCATTTCTCATCTTTTCCTGCAGGATGGACTCTGTTTCCTTTTAGAAAACAGTGGGCACACCTCTACTCAGATATAAGTAAGAAGCAATGCATCTTCATTAGAGAAAATTCGAAAAATATGAGCAGGTAGGGAAAAAAGTCTTCCATCTCCCTACCACTACAAAAAAATTACCATTAATACTTTGGTAAGTTTCCTTCCAGTTTCTAAAAACTCACAATTACGTGCTAAGTATATATCTTGATACTGCCTGCATGTATATGTTTGTTTTATATACATATATATATGTAATGTAATAAGAATACATAGAGAGTACTCAGTATAAGATACACAATGTCAAGGAATATATACTGCTATTGAAATTCTACACAGAGTACAGCATATATTTTATATTCCTAAGTACTCTATGAAGATAATTTTTTAAAATTAATTTATTTTAATTGAAGGCTAATTACTTTACAATATTGTAGTGTTTTTTGCCAAACATGAGCATGAATCAGCCGTAGGAGCACATGTGTTCCCCATCTAGAACCCACCTCCCACCTCCCTCCCCATCCCATCCCCCAGGGTCATCCCAGTGCACCTGCCCTGAGCACCCTGTCTCATGCATTGAACCTGGACTGGCAATCCACTTCATATATGATAATATACACATTTCAATGCTACCCTCTCAAATCATCCCACCCTCGCCTTCTCCCACAGAGTCCAAAAGACTGTTCTTTACATCTGTGTCTCTTCTGCTGTCTCTCATATAGGGTCATCGTTGCCATCTTTCTAAATTCCATATATATGTGTTAATATACTATATTGGTGTTTTTCTTTCTGACTTTTTTCACTCTGTATAATAGGCTCCAGTTTCATCCACCTCATTAGAACTGATTCAAATGCATTCTTTTTAATGGCTGAGTAATATTCCATTGTGTATATGTACCCTTATCCATTCATCTGCTGATGGACATCTAGGTTGCTTCCATGTCCTGGCTATTATAAATAGTGCTGTGATGAACATTGGGGTACACGTGTCTCTTTCAATTCTGGTTTCCTCGGTGTGTATGCCCAGCATTGGGATTGCTGGGTCATATGGCAGTTCTGTTTCCAGTTTTTTAAGGAATCTCCACACTGTTCTCCATAGTGGCTGTACTATTTTGCATTCCCACCAACAGTGTAAAAGGGTTTCTTTTTCTCCACACCCTCTCCAGCATTTATTGTTTGTAGACTTTTTGATAGCAGCCATTCTGACCAGCGTGAGATGGTACCTCATTGTGGTTTTGATTTGCATTTCTCTTTTAAAGAGTGATGTTGAGCATCTTTTCATATGTTTGTTAGCCATCTGGATGTCTTCTTTGGAGAAATGTCTGTTTAGTTCTTTAGCCCATTTTTTGATTGGGTTGTTTCTTTTTCTGGAATTGAGCTGCGGAAGCTGCTTGTATATTTTTGAGATTAATTCTTTGTCAGTTGCTTCATTTGCTATTATTTCGTCCCATTCTGAAGGCTGTCTTTCCACCTTGCTTATAGTTTCCTTCGTTGTGCAAAAGCTTTTAAGTTTAATTAAGTCCCATTTGTTTAGTTTTGCTTTTATTTCTGTTACTCTAGGAGGTGGGTCATAGAGGATCCTTCTGTGATTTTTGTCAGAGAGTGTTTTGCCTATGTTTTCCTCTAGGAGTTTTATAGTTTCTAGTCTTACATTTAGATCTTTAATCCATTTTGAGTTTATTTTTGTGTATGGTGTTAGAAAGTGTTCTAGTTTCATTCTTTTACAAGTAGTTGACCAGTTTTCCCAGCACCACTATTTAAAGAGATTGTCTTTTCTCCACTGTATATACTTGCATCCTTTGTCAAAGATAAGGTGTCCGTAGGTGCGTGATTTATCTCTGGGCTTTCTATTTTGTTCCATTGATCTATATTTCTGTCTTTGTGCCAGTACCATACTGTCTTGATGACTGTGGCTTTGTAGTAGAGTCTGAAGTCAGGCAGGTTGATTCCTCCAGTTCCATTCTTCTTTCTCAAGATTACTTTGGCTATTCGAGGTTTTTTGTATTTTCATACAAATTGTGAAATTATTTGTTCTAGTTCTGTGAAAAATACCGTTGGTAGCTTGATAGGGATTGCATTAAATCTATAGATTGCTTTGGGTAGAATAGCCATTTTGACAATATTGATTCTTCCAATACATGAACACGGTATATTTCTCCATCTGTCTGTGTCCTCTTTGAATTCTTTCATCAGTGTTTTATAGTTTTCTATGTATAGGTCTTTTGTTTCTTTAGGTAGATATACTCCTAAGTATTTTATTCTTTTTGTTGCAATGGTGAATGGTATTGTTTCCTTAATTTCTCTTTCTGTTTTTCATTGTTAGTATATAAGAATGCAAGGGATTTTTGTGTGTTAATTTTATATCCTGCCACTTTACTATATTCATTGATTAGCTCTAGTAATTTTCTGGGAGAGTCTTTAGGGTTTTCTATGTAGAGGATCATGTCATCTTCAAACAGCGAGAGTTTTACTTCTTCTATTCCATTCTGGATTCCTTTTATTCCTTTTTCTTCTCTGATTGCTCTGGTTAAAACTTCCAAAACTATGTTAAATAGTAGTGGTGAGAGTGGGAACCCTTGTCTTGTTCCTGACTTTAGGGGAAATGCTTTCAATTTTTCACCATTGAGGATATTGTTTGCTGTGAGTTTATCATATATAGCTTTTATTATGTTGAGGTATGTTCCTTCTATGCCTGTTTTCTGTTTTTTTTTTTTTTTAAATCATAAATGAATGTTGAATTCTGTCAAAGGCTTTTTCTGCATCTATTGAGATAATTCATATGGTTTTTATTCTTTCAATTTGTTAATGTGGTGTATCACAATTGATTGATCTGAGATATTTAAAGAATCCTGCATCCCTGGAAAAAGCCCACTGGTCATGAGTGTATTTTGATCTTTTTAATATGTTGTGGATTCTGTTTGCCTAGAATTTTGTTAAGGATTTTTTGCATCAGTGATATTTGGCCTGTAGTTTTTCTTTTGTTGTGGCATCTTTGTCTTTGGTTTTGGTATTGGGTGATGGTGGCCTCATACAATGAGTGGAAGTTCATCTTCTTTCTGAAAATTTTCTGGAAGAGTCTTTGAGTAGATAGGTGTTTAGCTCTTAAATTTTTGGTTAGAATTCAGCTGTTGAAGCCGTCTGGTCCTTGGTTTGTTTACTGGAAGTTTTCTGATTACAGTTTTGATTTTCGTGCTGTGATGGGTCTGTTAAGAGTTTTATTTCTTCCTGGTTCAAGTTTTGGAAAGTTATACTTTTCTAAGAATTTGTCCATTTCTTCCAAGTTGTCCATTTTATTGGCATATAGTTGCTGATAGTAGTCTCTTATGATCCTTTGTATTTCTGTGTTGTCTGTTGTGATCTCTCCATTTTCATTTCTAATTTTTTTTATTTGATTCTTTTCCCTTTTTTTTCTTGATGAGTCTGGCTAATGGTTTGTCTATTTTATTTATGAAGATAATTTTTATAGCCTGTGTAATGTTCTTTTAGGCTTCGCCAGTGCTCAGAGGTAAAAAATCCGCCTGCAATGCAGGAAACCCAGGTTCGATCCCTGGGTGGGGAAGATCCCCTGGAGGAGGACATGGCATCCCACTCCAGTATTTTTGCCTGGAGAATCCCATAGACAGAGGAACCTGGAGGGCTATGGTCCATTGGGTAGCAAAGAGTCGGACATGACTGTAGTGACTGAGCATGCACACATACAGTATTCTATTAAGTGATTCCCACCCCACTCCACCCCACACCCATTGTGTAGTTAGCCAGTTCTCCTTTTAGAATAGCCATTAAGACATGGGCTCTGGACTTCTGGGTTCAAATCCAAGCATAATGTTTGTGTGAATGTAGGCAAGACACTTAACTTCTCTACTCCTCAATTTCTTCATCTTTAAAACAACCGTAAGAATTCTACTGGTGTGGAAAAGAGAACACAGTCTCCAAATTTAAAAGCCAGGACTTTGCCATTTACAAGAGCTGTGCTGAAGGGGGGAAGGAGGAGAATGCTTATGAGACACAATCCAGATCCCTGACTCATCAAAATTGCAGGCAGTCTTACATAAAGTTATATAAAGTATAAAAGTCTTATATAAAAGTGTGTCAAAGTTCCCTTCCCAGGCTTGCCTTTGGTCGGCAAAGAGAAGGGAACTGAAGACACCAAGGTGGGACTTTGCATCATAAGTTAAGGCTACTAAAAACGTTCCTTTCAACTTAACATTTTCGGCACAGAATTTATCCAGTTAAAATTTAGGAATCTTTAAAATCAGTACAATATTTTCCAGGGGAGCAAAACATTAAACATTTACATAGGGCTTGTGTTGTCCAGGTACCAAACATTTACCAAAAATTAGCATTTCTTTGATAGTTGAGATGTTTAACTTTGATTAAGGAGTCATTATTTTTCTTAGCTCACAGCATTGCTGTGAAAACAAAACACTTAGAAAGAGGGTTGGCAAACTTTTCTTGTAAAAGAAGTGCCAGCGAGTAAAAATTTTAGGCCTTGTAGGCCAAATGCTAAAGCAGGTACGGATAATATGTAAATAAATGTGCATAGCTGTGTTCTGACAAAGCTTTCTTTATGAACATTGAAATTTTAATTTCATATAATTTTCAGGTGTCAGAAATAATTATTTTCCTTTTGAATAAAATCAAGATTTAAAAATATAAGAAGGGACACACACTTTTAAACTCAAAACTCTACAAAATTGAGTGGTGGACCCAATCTGGCCCCTGGGCAGAAGTAACCCCTGGCTTAGAATAGTCCTCAGCCTCCATTAAGTGCTGTGTGTTAGCTGTGACACGTCCATGGTTAGAGCTGTCATCACCATCATCACTACCACTATGCAATGCTAGGTCCTGGAGGTGGTGGGGACTGTAGTACACAAGCCCCTGCATCCCTTTGACCTCCTGAGAATCCATCTGTAGCAGCAGCATCTTGACCAGCTCCTGCCTCCATCACAGAAAAGAGGTTTTGTCTCCCATGTCGGCGGTGGTGCCCATATCAGAGGCTGCCTGGAGAGCTGTGCTAGGCTCAGAGGGAACAGGTTCCCTGCATGACTAGCAGGGCCAGCCCTGGAGTGAGGGTAGCACACATTCTGTGTCCTTTGACGGACCTTTTAGCCTGTGCTCTTCCTGGGGATGGGTGAAAAAGGGAGACAGAAAAACCCACTGTGAATAACTGATGCTAGTTCACCTCCTGTTTTAAAACTACAAAAGGTTGGCAAAAAGGGAGTTCTAAAAGGAGCAGTGAAAAAGCTGCTGGGAGTTCAGGGAAGAAAGAATAGGGTGTTGCTAGCAAGAGCCATGGTGCTTGGGTCGTTGAGAATCCTGCATGCATTCAGATCAGTAGAAAAATTGCAGATATCTTTATAAACCTTGACAGCATTATTTCATTATTCATGAAGGCTTTTTTTTTTAAACTGTAACCAGCTTCATTTTAAAGGAGATTTATTCCCAAGGAGTTTTTAATTGAGTTTTCATGGTAATTCTTTGTATTGACTGTTAAATCAACATACCAAATAAACAATATTAGAATTTATTCTTTTATTCAGTAAGTCTCAACTCTGCTTCTTCAAGATAATGAAGTAACAGTGGGCCCAGTTTTTCATAAATTGTATGCATACCACTGCATGGCCTTTTCTGACCTTTTAAGAGTATTTTTTAAAAGGACAATTTTTTAAAAAAACTTTACTTTATATTGGGGTATAACCAATTAACAATGTTGTGATAGTTTCAGGTGGACAGCAAAGGGACTCAGCCATACATATACATGTTTTTTTGACTAAGGAAATTTGCCTTAAATCCAGAATTTTCTGTGTGGGAGCTTCCACAGTATGCATGCGTGAAGTTACTTATGCTTGTGGTATGTGTGTGTGTGTATGTGCAGGGTGTGTGTGTATGTGCACATGTGCATATTTCAAAACTGTATTGTTAAGGCTTTTAATAATTCACTTCTGAGATAGAAGTTTCTTGAAGCCAAGTACTATTTTATTTTAATCTTTGGATGAAATTTATCATGTTTGTCTCCCGTGGTGCCTTGCACAGTAGTAGAAATCCAAAATTATTTGATAAGAAAAGGAATGAACCAGTGCTGCAAGATAACTATTGTCCTTTGATCCAATTCTCTACCCTTTAGTTCTCTGGAAAACATTCTGGCTGGACATCCAGTCCTTGCTTCAGTATTTCTGAAAAGGCTGTTTTCTGCCAATTCTGCTTCCTGTAGCTGCCCTTACAGTGATAATCAACCCTTCAGATACCTGAGGACAATAGTGATTGAACCCACAACTCCCATCCTACTACATACCACCACCATCACACCGCGTATACTTTTCCTCCTGGGCTAAATATCTAAAGTTTTTTTTTTTCCCCCAACTTTTCTGACACACCTTTCTGTCCAGATATTTCTGCTTCTTCCTGGCTGCCCTTTTGTATAATTCCCTGTGTGTCAGGAGCTGGTTCGCAGTGGGGTCCCCCAGATCTCTGTGTTATGTACATGTATGGCCTCAGCTGGGCCTGGATGGTGGAACCTCCTCTGTTCTTCTGGCTGTGCTCCTGTTAATAAAACCCACCCTGTTAGAGCCTCACGCATGCCACCTGAAATTGATTCATCTTGGACTTATATTGCCAACTCTAACTCGTATTTCTTAATATAGAGTAGGTCATGAACTCTCCTCGGTTGCAGAACAGACCCAGGGAGGGGGTTCCTAGTGACACTGGATAGTAGTGGATGGTCTCAGAGCTCAACTGAATTAGAGGTATTCCCCAAAAGATTAGTTGTGGACCTGTGGAAGGAAGATAAATAGAGCCAAGTTGAAGGTCAGGAAAACCAAAGAGTGACGGGTGGGTGAATGACATTAGAAAGACAAGCAGAGGTGTAGGGGTGTTCCAGAGGCTGGACAAAGAGAAGAAATGTACAGCTCAGAGGGAGGTCCAGCATGGAAGCCAGATAGTCTGTTGACCTGAACCCTTAGCATCTTTCTGAGTATTTCTTTCATGCAGATCCTTTGTGCTTTACCTAAGAGAATCAAATTTTAATGATGTGGAGTTGGAATCTCATGAATTATTTGTGAGCCAGATTTCCCTTTTTCTGTAGTAGATTTGTTCTTGAATTTTTAAAACAGTCTTTTTATGGGATGTTACATTCCTCTGATTAAACTTCTACTTGCTAATGGGACCCGTCTTCCTATTCTCCAAAGACCTTTTGAACCTAAATAGGAAGAAAAAAGCTACAGGGTTGAAGTTGTGACTTTGCCACTTCTAACCAGGATCTTGCACAAGTCACTCTCATCTGTAGGCAGAGAAAAATAACATTTACCTCCTTAATAACTTGCCTCATTGGGTAGTTGGGAAGATTAAATTAAATCACCTGTTTGAAGTACCTGGCACAATGCCCACCTATAGCCAGTCACAGCTATTTTTCTGTTCTTCAATATATTCACCATCTTGCCCACTCTTAGGTCAGACTTAATAAGCTGCCTTCTCTGTATTCATCCAAACTATTCATTTTTATTGAATTTAATGGAAAGAGACCAAGGACAGAATCCAAAGATTTCTAAGGGCTATGTCTAGGACTTTGGAGCAGTGATCCATGGTGGGGGTCAAATAGTCAGATACTGTTGGGAACTTTCTCATATAACTGTGTGAAGCAACCAGGTGAGAGAATGCTGGGCCTGTATCAATTTGAAGAGTGCATGTCCTCCCTAAAGCTGATCACAATAAAAGTCCCTGCCAAACCAAACACTTTGATACAGGGAATCAAGGTTCCAGTTCCATCAGTTGGTGAGTATAGGTCCCTAGAACTCTCTTGCATTGGGTTACTGTGGCTTCAGAGCAGAGGTTCTCGAAGTATGGTCCAGAGACCATCAGTAACACCTGGAAACATGTATGAATGCAGATTCTCAGGCCTTAACCAGATCTGCTCAACCAGAAACTCTGGGGATGGTGCCCAGCAATCTAACTGAACAGACCCTCTATTAGACTCTGATCATGCTCAAATTTGAGACCCAATGATTTGGGAAAGTCTTCCTCAATCTTGGCTGGACAATGGAGCTTCAGAAATCCAGTTGCTTGGTTTCCACTTAACAGATTTTGGGGAGAGCCTGGACATCAGAATTTTTCAAAGCTCCAAAGGGGACTTTCAGGAGCATCCAAGGTGGATTAGTGCTGTTGTAGGAACCTGTTGAAATGCCTACATACCCTTTCTCCTGGGTTGGGAGGGGAGGAGTGGAAGGCATGCACAGTTTGGCACAACTCCCACGTGACCTTTTGCAACCATCAAAACCTGCTTCCCCTTGGAGAACATGACCTTCATCTACCAGCCTCAAGAAATAGCCTTGATGGGGCTTTTCCTAGACCGAATGAATATTCACTCAAAGTGATTTGTTTTAAAGGTTGTTTTTAATGCTATATTTGTTCAGCAAATGTAGGCACTCATATAGCACAAATATTAACTCCTAAATCCTCAAAGGCTTTCTCTGTGATATGCCATCTGGCAGGCATTATTGTAATCATCTCTTTATTATCCACACTAATGAAGGACTAGCATGGCATTGGTAATTGAAAAACACAGATCATTTAAAAATCATTCAGGCTTGTGCCAGCACTGCTTTCCCAACCAGGAAGCATTCAGGAGTAAAAAATATTGACTGATTACAGGTTCCTACCTTCCCTGTGGAGGTACTAATATATATTATTTTAGTCAGAAATTTGAGAAATAGAAGTGAGAGGCTTCTAAATTATAATTCCTTTTCTGAAAAAGGAAATTTCTGTTTTCTCAATAAGAGGCCAAAGCACAAAGCAGATAAACAGCAAGTATATTTATAATGCATCACACCCTGGAACCAGTCAGTTTAAAGCTTGATACTCAGGGGATCATGGGACTCAGGGATACTTAGGGAAGCTGCATGGGACTCAGGGGATGAGTGGATATGGATTCGAGATCTTACTTTGATTTTACTTGTGTTATTTGAGATGAGTCATTGCAGTCATCTGTAGGTCTCAAATTATGGTCCCCAACCAGCAGCATCTGCGTCACTTGGGAACTTGTTAGAGATGCAGATCCTCGGACCTTACTCCAGTCCTCCTGAATCAGAGGGGCCAGCAATTGGTGCTTCAGCAGAGCTTTCAGGAGATTTGGTTTGGGTGCCTGCTTAAGTTGGAGCACCACTGTTCACTAGGTGCTTACTTTTCTTAACTACAAAATCAGATGACCAGCCTAGCTTATATATGAAGTCCACAACTCTCCAGTGACCTCCAGTGATTTGGGCCTGGAACAGATTTAAAGATTCTCTGTCTTAGACCTTGGATGTGTGATTGAAACAATTCAACTTAAAAAAGTGGCATGAGGATAACAGAAGAGAAACAGATCTCTAGGAACACTAAACACAAACCGTACATAGGGTGCTCGCTATAAAATAAATCAGGCTATCTTCAGTTGGTTGGTACCATTTTCCCAAAGTGAAAATTCTTGGTGCCTTGGAAACGCAAGTGGCTGCTCCGCCTTTCTCCAGGGGCTGAGAGCTGTCTGATGTGATTCAGGGAGCAGCACTTCTACAGGCTCTAACAAATGGCATTTCAGGAGGATGTACAGAGGTACACAGGCTTTGCAGTAAAACAACGGAAATTTTCAAGTCATTTATCAAAGCACTTGCAGCTTCCATTTCAAGACAGGTGGGAAAAAAATAACATGGAACAAGAAAAGAAAATAAATCTGTATCCAGAGCATATCATAAATAAGGAAGGAATAGGGGAACTGTTGGCCTTGCTGGGTTCTCAGATTATTTTCGTCACAGTATAGAGAGCTCTCAAATGTTTTGGCAAGTAATTCTTATACTTTTTCCATTATCAGAATCTATGCATGTAAAATAATTTCACTGGCTGTTAAAACCAAAAGAGAAAGAGGAAAGAATTATTTCAAGGAGAGAGAGGCTGGAAGAATGATACCCAGAGTTAAAAAGACAGAGACAGAAAAAAACTAGAGTATAGTTCACTCAAAAGGCAAGTTATTTTTTAATCTAAAATGCAGTGACGCTTCATAATTTAGAGCAAGTCATAGAAAATCAAAGGCAATTTTCTAATTGACTTTTGTTTAATAAGAGCGTATTTGTTGGAGACAATAAGACCTGGTTTATTGAACATGAGAGAGACTCTGGTCTGTTATGTCTGGGAGGGATGGAGAAATTAGAGCTTTTATTGAAAAGGATGGATCACAGACCCACTTTGCCTGTTTGAACAAAGCATTGACTGAGGAAAACTACAACTGAGAACCTGCATTGGACATCCTTGTAAAATTTCCAGAGGTGTCTGTTTGAACAGCAACTGGACACTAAAATCCTGGTTTAAAGCCTGTGGCCTTAGTTCAGATTCTGGTTCTGCCACATTCTGGCTCTAAAACTAGGCAAGCTACCCAGATTCTCAGTGCCTCAGTTTTTTACTGGCAATGGAGGAAAATAATAAAGACCTGCTTTGTGGGAATTTTATGAGGATTAAGAGTCAGCATCTTCAAGGTGCTTTATATAACACCTAGCAGATAGCAGGCATTATTTTATTGGGACTATTTGCTAAATAGCCACATGAATCTTTAAAAGAACTATAAAAATATATTTTTTCTTTACTGTAAGACCTTCGAAAACAGCAATGCCGTATTTGATACTCCCATTGTGTGCCTAAGGAAGTGTGTAATTGACTGAAAGAGGCTTCTCGGGGTCCTGGGAGCACTGTTCAAACAAGACTGATGACCCTTGACCCACAGGGCCTTCTCCTTGGTCAGCTTTACTAACAGAGCTTTGGAGGGTTGTTCAAACTAGATTCAGAGAAACTAATTTCTTTTTCAGATGATTGTCTTTCCATATACTTATTTTTGGAATAGATTCATAGACCAACACTAGAAATAAGTCTGAAGTAAATGTCATGTTTTTCTCTTTTATTTGGCACACTCTCCTTTGTTGGCTCGACCACGCTGTGTAGCAGCTAATATTGATTAGCCTACTTTTTTCTCAAACTTTTCTCAGGCTATATAAAGTATAAATGGCTAACAGTACCAGAATAAATGCATTCAACATATAAAGGAGAAAAGTAGGAACAAAAGCATGTGGAAACTTGTTGTCCAAGCAGGCCATTGCCTGCACTTCCAAGTTCAAGTTGCAAGTTCCTGGGCAAGATTCTTATCTCATCTGAGCTGCAGTTTCCTCATCAATAAAATTCATGTAGCCACTATGGAAAACAATATGGTGCTTCCTCAAAATCTAAAAATAGAACTACCATATAACCCAGCAATTCCATTCCTGGGTATATATCCAAAGAAAACTGAAACACTAATTCAAAAAAATACATGTATCCCAGTGTTCATAGCAGCATAGCCAGCATATGAAAATAACCAGTGTCCAACCACAAACAAATGGGTAAAGAAGGTGTGGCATAGATGTAGATATATGTGTGTATACACACACACACACCCACACACATATACATACAATGGATTTCTACTCAGCCATAAAAAAAATAAAATTTCACCATTTTTAACAACATGGATGGACCTGGAGGATATGACATGAGTCAGATGGAGAAAGACAAAACTATATGCTATCACTTATGTGTGTAATCTGAAAAATAAGACAAATGAATGACTAGAACAAGACAGAAAATGACTCACAGATATAGAGAACACACTGGTGGTTACTAGTGGGGAGAGTGAAGCAGGGAGGAGCAGAATTGGAATATGGGGTTAAAAGATACAAACTACCATGAATAAAATAAAATATACAAGGACATATTGTATAGCACAGGGACTATAGCCAATATTTTATAATAACTTTAAATGGTGAAATCAATATAATGTTGTAAATCAACTATACTTCAATAAAATGTACACCTAAGAAAAAATATGAGATGAATTTTGGAGTTTTCTACTCCAGAATTAAAAAAAAAATAAAACAGCATTGTATTATTAAAAATTAACAAAATGAGGATAACAATAGTGCCCACCACCTATTTATTAGATGAGAGAACCCTAGTGAAACCCAAACTAGTGCTAGCCCTTAAGAATACTCAGCAGATAGTAACATTTGTATGTTACTTGTGTTCTTGAAAATTGAATACATTCAAGTCAAAATAAAAATGTACACATAATGAGGGCAGTTCTACTATTCTCTTCTAAAGAACTGAAAATATTACAAGATTTTCATTGCAAGTTACTTTTCAGACTACATCTTTGATCATTTATTTTCAGCATTTTGCTTCACCCACCCACCCCCACCCCCCCACTTTTGAATACAGGTCTGACTCTGGTACACCAGTGAGTATCAGATTAAGGCTGAATCTCTGCCTTAATCAAAAGCACTGCATTTGATGTGCTCAATGATTTTCATTTTTGTTACAATTTTATTTATTTTATGAAATATATCTTTCTTATCCTAACTAGTAGTACTTTGGTATTTAAAAATTTTTTCAACATTTTAACAAACAAATCAGGTTAAAGTGCTAAAATAAAATTTTGAAGTCACTACACTGGCCCAAATTGCTTTACAGATAGGGACAGAGGTTTCTGGAAATTGTGGAACTGTGGCCAGTAGGCAGCCACTGTCCTATAATTTTAGATGTTATTAGTTCATAAAACAATGTCAAATCAGCATGGAAAAGACAACTTCTATGTATTCTTGAAGGAGGTAGAAAAGTGTGGGTTGTTTGAACAAGTGAACAAAAGATTCTTCCTGTATGTAAATTAGAAAAAATCACCATTGACCAAAATTTCTCTGGCAGATCAAAGAGTCAGACTGTTTATTAAGAAGTATTCAGGAACAAAAAAATATATTCTTTCATACAAATTACCTAGATTATGAGGAAAGAGTAGTTTCTTTAATATCTCTTCAGCATTTCTTTTCCATTTCTTTAGCAGAAAAATGACTTCCCTCAAATCATTTGCGTATGGGCTAAGTTGCTTTAGTCGTGCCTGACTTTGTAAAACCCTATGGACCATAGCCTCCCAGGCTCCTCTCTCCATGGGATTCTCCAGGCAAGAATAACCCATGGGGTGGGTTACCATGCCCTCCTCCAGGGTGTCTTCCCAGCCCAGGGATGGAACTCAACTCTTACATCTCCTGCATTGGCAGGCGGGTCCTCTACCACTAGTGCCACCTGGGAAGCCCCCCAAACCATTAGCCATTTAGATCTGAATTTTCAAGACAGATGTTGGTGATCATTTTTGACAGTTAGCTGTGGAAAGTGGTTTACTGCCCTGACTAGGAGTCTCTGGTGGTGTTTACTGAGTAATCTTGAGCATATGGACAATTTGTTGGGCATATTTATAACTATTGTGGGGTGTTTTTTTTTTGTGTGTGGTTCTTGACACTGTGTGGGTGACAAGGCCAGAGCACTCCCTGGAAGTAGGCAGATGTTAGGCCTCTGTGAACATCTGAATTTTATAGTCCTGTGTCTGCAGAGATCTGTAAGTCTGGACAGTTCATAAACACCATGGACTGGTGTGACCATACTTTACCCTCACTCATGAGGATGAGGAAGTTAAGGTGCAGAAAGGTAAATGGTGGACATACAGCTTTATCCCAGGTCTTTCTTCCCAAATACTATTGGCTCCAGTAGAGCACAGTCACCAGAAATAACTGTTTTTCCATTATTTTCTTTTCTTGCAGTGTCACATGTCTAAGAATAATCCCATATTTTGATTTTCAGCTGAGTCTCCCAACCCTGGGTCTAGAAGCTGGTTTTGACGCACTTGTAGAAAGAAGCCCCCATCGCCACCCCAACAGGCTCACATGGAGACAGCAAATGTCCTACTTGATTATTTGGAGCTTGCCTTGTGGTACTTTGTGGTCTTGTGGAGGGAAACCAGACCTCTGGTGGTTGTCAATGAAATCTACTAAAGAACTAACCTGATCAAACCTTTTGTTTTAATCACAGAATCATGTCAACCCCGCCATGGACTTTACCCAGACCCCTCCTGGGATGTTAGCGCTGGACAACATGCTGTACTTCGCCAAGCACCATCAGGATGCCTACATCCGGGTAAGCATGTGGCCTTTTTCAACTGTTGTAGGTTTTCTGCTGAATTTGAATTTCCAACTTGCATATATGGAGGGATTTCCCTTTAGATGAGTGGCCCCAGAGTTTTGCTTCTGTTAATTCATAAAGTAAAAAATGAAAATTAAGTGAAATGAACACCAAAGTAGGGATTTTTAACTTTTAGTTTTTTTTTCACATGATGACATTTTTAAAATATACTAGATATTGGAAAAATATTTTATATAATTCAGTTATTTGATTATGGCAAAATCTCTTAACCTTAAATAACAAAGAGAAATGGAAATCTCTTAAGACTTCTCTGACTTCTTGAGAAGAGTCTCAGGATTCTGTCTAGTACTGCTCTGTTCAATCTAATGCTGTTATCTAATAAGATAAACAGAGAAGTGTGGGAGAGATGGGGAGGGAGCAGAAATGCCTTCTTGCATTTCATAACAGATTAGTGAAACACCAGCTACCAGGGCAGATTCCTTTGTGGGTGGGGCTAAAGGAAAGTAGAAGGTGCCCAGCCCTGCATCGGCAGGAAAGACAGAGTGTGAATGAACTGGAGCATGGAAATGGTGACAGAGAAAGTCTGCCCATCAAGGCTGCTCCACTGGAGGCCCTGGATTTGTGTTGACCTCTGTCCCCAGTCTCTAGAGAGAGGACCACAATTGGGTGAGGATATAGATCCGTGATTGAGATGAAGGAGGATATGAATAAATGGGCAAGGGCATTGGTGAGTAGTTAAAGTGATGACTAGATATAAGCTTAGAAAATAGTCAATGAATGAAAATTCTAATGCATGAAGACTAAAGCTGAAATCGGAGTAGGATATGAGCCTGTATGGGGCTTCCCAGGTGGCGCTAGTGGTAAAAGAACCTGCCTGCCAATGCAGGAGACTTTAAGAGATGTAGGTTAGATCCCTGGGTTGGGAAGATCCCCTGGAGAAGGGCATGGCAACCGCTCCAGTATTCTTGCCTGGAAAATCCCATGAACAGAGAAGCCTGGCAGACTACAGTCCATAGGGTGGCAGAGAGTCGAACACAACTGAAGTGACTTAGCACATGAGCATTGACCTCAGACATTCTCTGTTGGATCCCTCTTAGCACTGGCTTTCTAGAGACCAGGGTTCAAGACCTTTCACTGTTGTTACCTGCTGATGTAAATGTGGGCCATTCCTTTTGAATGGCCTACAGTTTCTTCTCCAAACTAGGGAGTTTTATTCCCCCAGGCAGCATTTGGAAATGTGTGGGCATGCTTTTTTTTTTTTTTTTTTGTAGTCATAATGCCCATTGGGGTTCTACTGGCCACAACCCTCTAAAACATGGGACAGTCTGCACCATGAAAAATTATCCTACCCAGTAGTGACTGCTTTGAAAAAAAGTCGTGCCAGATCTGAGTTCCCTATAAGCACTGTCAGTTCAGTTCAGTTCAGTCGCTCAGTCATGTCTGACTCTTTGCAACCCCATGGACTGCAGCACGCCAGGCCTCCCTGTCTATCACCAGGTCCCAGAGTTTACTTAAACACGTGTCCATTGAGTCGGTGATGCCATCCAACCATCTCATCCTCTGTTGTCCCCTTCTCCTCCTGCCTCCAATCTTTCCCAGCATCAGGGTCTTTTCAAATATTTTAACTTTATCTGTTCTATATATGCAATTTGACAAGCTTTGACTTATATTGAAACATTATTTATAATTTAATTATATGAAGGATTTTGTGCATTCCTCTGAAAGTTTTATGCACTTCTCAGGTTCTCGGTTAGAAATATAATTTTCCATAAGAAAATAGTTTTTTCAAAAGTTGAATTTGCTTTATATGTGCATACATTTATTGCACAGATTTTTTTCTAGGAATGTAATTGCTCCCACAGTAAGTAAATTAATATTTTTGAGATACCATGTAGTTTAGCCTTGGAGAGTTGAGTGTGAAAAGAAGAAGCCTAATAGAAATTGAATTTAGCATTAACTGATTAATGTTTGTGGATGAATGTTTCTAAAATTACAATATTGATGTCAATATATTGTTAATTGTATAAGGAGCATATGTCTCAAAAAGAGTAATTTAATATTTTAAGCCCATTTTCTCCAATGTGTTCTCTAAACCATCATAAGTTAAACTGATACCATAGCAACATGATAGAACTTTATATCTGATAGGAACTTGAAAGAAAATCCTGTTTGAAAGAAAAGTGTGGCCCTTTTCATCCACATACACTTTACTTTCTGGTTAGACATTCCAATAACTGAGATATCTGTTGTTTTCTAAAAAGTGTCCCTTCCTTGATGTTTTTTCTGTGTCTTATCTGACTTCGGGGTCCTTAACTGCTACTTGGAAAGCTAAAGCTATTTATGTGAATGAACGGGATTACAGGATCGTATATAAAGTCTGAGGTATTTCAAAGGAAGTTTTTAGATTTTTTTTTAAAAAAAACTTTTATTTATTAATCTACTTAATTTTGGCTGCAGTGAGTCTTTGTTGCTTTGCACAGGCTTTCTCTGGTTGTGGAGACTGGGCCTACTCTGTAGTCGCTTTGTGCAGGCTTCTCTTCTGGAGCATCAGCTCTGGCTGCACCTGGCTTCAGTAGGTGCCGCTCATGGGTTACAGAACACAGGCTCAGTAGCTGTGGCGCACGAGGTCAGCTGCTCTGTGGCACGTGGAATCTTCCAGACTAGGGATGGAGTCTACGTCCTCTGCATTGGCAGGCCGATTCTTATCCACCGAGCCACTAGGCAAGTCCCTGCAAGGAAGTTTTGTGGCGACTATGAAAGCAGGCCTCCCAGGCAGCACAGTAGTAAAAAATCCTCCTGCTGATGTAGGAGATGCAGGAGGCGAAGGTTTGATCCCTGGATCAGGAAGATTCTCTGGAGTAAAAAATGGCAACCTGCCCCAATATTCTTGCCTGGAAAATTCCACGGATAGAAGAGCCTGGTGGGCTACAGTCCGTGGGGTTGCAAAGAGTCAGACACAAGTGAGCACAAACACACACATTGAAAACAGATGCCCCAATGGCAGTAAAATAGAGAAAATGAAAATTGTCATTTCAGCAGCTAATTATAGATTTTGATCTATGAGCTGAGTGGTCTCTTCTGAAATATAAAGGTGGGCTCTGGGGTTCGTAATAAGTTTACATTTTGATAAAATTTGTTTTTTTTTAAATGGTAAATTTCCTATCTAAATGCAGTTATTCACTTATTATTTATATCTTTTATTCCGTAAACATGTATTCCCTACCTGAATATATAGTCTCACTTTTCACTTTGCCAGTCAGATTTATGGCTGAGGTTTTTAAATGAATTCTAATGTACACACACACACACACACACACACACTTTCCTTCTTTGCCCTTGATACACTCCACCACCCTCCAGCTACTATGTTCCCTTGAGCACTGTGTGTTTTTCACCGTTGTCTTCTTGCACCGTGTTCTAACTCACCTGCCCCTCACTTTTCAACACTTGGTACCCGTCACTTTCCAGAAACTGTTCTGCTACGTGAAGAGTCCTCTCCTCCTCCTTTGTCTTATTTGCCCTCCCATTGACCCTGGACACTGTTTCCATTGACCGGTTCTCCCTTTTTTGCCTGCAGCCTATGGTGTCTGTTTTGGTTCTCTCCTTGGCTGTTTTAGTCTCTCTGATGGGCTTCTCTCCTTCTGCCTGCTTATCAAATGCACATGATCCTCATGACTCAGTCTGTGGACCATTTTCTTTTCAGGCACTTAGGCTGCATGCATTTACTGGGTAACTATCAAATAGCCTGCAGTGAGTGAGGAGACAGGAATTCCCCAAGGAACAAGTCACTCATGAGTCCTGTCCTTGAGTATTTTACTGTCTACAGATGGAAAGTAGGGGAAGCTGAGGGAAAAGATAAATACCAGCCCTTTCCAAGCCACTCAGTGGATTTTGATTGGGTAGGAGTGATACTGGGGACACAGAGGAGCATCCCAAACACAGATGTTAGGTAAGGAGGACTTCCTGGAAGAAGTGGCATAACACTTAGACCTGTTGGGTAGTACTAGTTATCAGGTGAAGGGAAAAGGGTGTGGGAAAGTACTCTAAATAGAGGCAAACATGCAAACAGAGGCATAAAGATGTGTGCTTTGTTTAAGAAAACACAAATAGCACAGCATGGTTAAGGCAGGGAGTTGCAGATATGATCATGGCTTGGGAGATAATTGTGGGCTGGTTCGTTAGGCACCCTTCATGTAGTATTAAGTTATTTGGGCCTTAACCCAAAGGCAGTGAAGAATTTCTGAACTATTTTAAGGAAAGAGAATGAGAGTCAATTTTAGAAAAATCATTCTCCTGCCAGAAAAGAAACGTGAGAAATCAATACTAGCAGTGAAAATGAAATTGGGCAAATTATAGAGAAACGATGGTCACCTGAATGAGGGTAGTAGCTGTGGCATTGGGAAGGAGTTTGAATGAATTATTTTGGAGCTGAGATAAATTTGATTCTCTCCAAGGAAGAGAGAAATACTGGCTTGAGTGGTTGGACAATGGTGTCATAGATGAAATAGATCTGCACGCTGTGAGGGGATAGTCCTTTGGAGACATCCAGACCCTATATGTACATGGGGCATCTGTCTGGGTCTTCGTTTCTAATAGGCAGTGAGATATGGGCAGCAGAGCCCAAACCTATATAGATACCACATTCTAAATGTTCTCCATTCTAAACTTTCTCTTTTCCTTTCATCTATTCTCCCTCTTATCTATTCATGTAGATTGTTACAATATTATCTTAATAACCTCCCTGCTAAAGCCTGCACTCTTTGAACCCACCTTCCAGGCTAGCTGCTAGAAAGATTTTTCTAACCACAGCTCAGAACACTTTGGGAACCACCCCTGGCCCACAGCCCTACCCTACCTCTGGTACATGGCACATAGTGGATTTTAATGATTGCTTGTTAGTTGAGTAGTTTCTTTAGTTTTATTTCGATCGTCTCTTGCCAGTGATCAATTTGTTTTTATCATCTGGGAATCATGGTCTTTGGTTCTCATAGCAATCATATAAAAGTATGTATTTGCAACATGAATTTATTGATGGGCAGTCTGGTTTTTCATGTATTGTTTGAATAAACTTGGTAACCATGTATTAATGAAAGCAGCAGATGTAATTGAATTAACCCACACTTGGACGGGCACAGAACACAAGGAGAAATTGCAAATCTGAGCATCCCACTGTGCCCAGAGTAAAATCTGAAGGCATAGCATGATTTCAGACTTTGAGTCTTATTTACTGTGGACATAATTGCTTTTTTTTTTTCTGGAAATGCTTCATTCCCAGAGCCCCCCACCCCCATGCCCACCCAAGGCTCTCTCTGTGAGAGGTGGAGGGTGGCATTTGGCTCACTCCCATGATTCTACTGTCACCCAGAGATGGATAACTGAGCATGTAGTGTGTTGTTTCATCTTGCTTTTGTTTTTACTCCCTGGAATGACAATTCTTAGTCATTCTTAGAAGAAAGAAATTTAGTGACTCCATTGGAAATAAAACCTTTGGTCTTAGAACATATATTCTTGCTGTATTTAATTATTCACTGAAACTACTGAGACTTGGTTTTCTTTTGTTTCAAGATTCATACTGGCTATTGTGGGAGCCAAGATTTAGCCACAAAGCAGGAGGTCGTAAGGAAGAAACTAAGGATTCCAAACACACAATGGTCAGGTCTGGGGAGGAACTGGGATTGGAAAAAATACCTGAGAAAAATGCTAAACTAAAGACGTCATTTCAGGATGGAAGTAATTCTTTATGGTAATACTTGTCTTCCCCTGATTGTTCGGAGAAAATGAGTACCTAGTACAGGTTGGGTAACTTATAAGATGTGCTCCATATATTTAGCTCAGTCTTCAAGAAAAGCTTGTGAGACAGGAGTGTTATCACAATTTTATAGACTCAGGAACTGGGACTTAGGGAAGTACTAAAAGCTCCACTAGGTCAAACAGTCAGGAGACCAGCTGACTTTGAACTTATGCTTTGGCTTCCAAATCTTAGGCTCTTTGCAGCCTGCAGCCTCCTTTCTCAGGGCGTGGATTGTGATGAGTACAGCAGGTCTGTTCTTCCTGACATGATGGGTAAAGGGACAGAATCAGAGGAATGCTTAGAAGACTCGGGAACTTGATGGGACCATCAAACAAGTGTTTCTATTCAGTTCTGATCTTCCTAAATCTAGCATGATCAGAAGGTTGTTCCTAAAAGGAAGAGAGGTGGCACCTTCTCCTTCCATTTTATTACTGACTTTATATAAATATCACAGTGTCTTTATTAGATTGTAAATCCTTTGAAAACCGAGGCTGTCTTTTTCCTATATTTTGTCTTATTACCACATATTTGATTGCTACTCACATCATGCTATTTAAAGTGGTAATCAAGCCCCGTGAAGGGATCACTACAAAGCTTTCCAGATTGCAGATGTGGTCATTAGTTTCAGATTAGTGACAGGAGAAGTGACATGCAGAAGGATTTTAGAAGGTTCAAAACGTCCTGGAATTACAGCCAGACAGAAGCATGCTGTTCATTAATCCTATACCCTAAAAAAAGTCAGATAAGCTATTTAAATATGCCACAATAACAGCCAAAAGCATGCAAACGAGATGTTTCTGTTATTGCTTGTATCTTTCTCAGAGGGAGACATATTCACACTGAAAATTAAAAACAGTTCATTTTCTCAGATGCTAAAAAGCATCAAACCTAAGAGAGGGGCTTCCCAGGTGGAGCTAGTGGTAAAGAGCCTGCCTGTCAATGCAGCAGACATAAGAGACCCCGGTTCAATCCCAGGTTCGAGAAGACTCCCTGGAGGAGAGCATGGCAACCCACTCCAGTATTCTTGCCTGGAGAATCCCATGGACAGAGGAGCTGGCGGGCTACAGTCGGGTCGCAAGGAGTCAGACACAGCTGAAGCAATTGCACACAGGCAAAGGAAGAGAAATCTCTTTCAATATTCACATTCAACATCAACTCACTCAGGTTGACACTGTCATTATTTCCATTTTGTGAATGGGAAACTGATACACAGGCAGGATTGCACACAGCTAAGGAAGTGCTTGTGCTAGAGCTGAGTTTAACATCGAAGAGTGTGCTACCATACGCTGTGTCTATGCCCTGTGCCTTTTAGGGGTTCACAGATTCATATAGAGGTTGCAACTGCAGATCAAGTAAGCTCTAAGGATCTATTTTTCTCACCTGACACAGTATTTTTAATGAAAAGAGAATTTGAATTGCCTGTGGCAGGGCCTGCACTCTCACTCCAAAAGAATTGCGAGCTCCAGGTCTCCCTATTACTTTCTGTCTGGCTGCTTTATGAATTCTAGTTGTCTGCCTGCTACCTGAGGGATCTGACTTAGTGGCCATGATATTGGCGACCTTTGTGAAGTTTTGGGTGCATTGTCAGCACACAGTGGGTGCTCAATATCTCTTACTTGACTTTTTCTTTTCCTAGTGCATAAAGTTATACTTGGTTACTGTCCTGTCTCCTGGGGGCTTCATATTTCTGTGCTGAATGTTGTCTTTCCAGCCTTGTTGTCAGCTCCTGGAGAGTAGGTGCTTCATCTTGTGTTCAGTATTTGTTCTCTTGCTGAGAATAAAGGACTTTAATTTCAACCTCCCAAGAGTAGAGGAAAAGATTAGGCATGCTTCTCAAATTCTCTGGTTGTAAATATTAAAGAAAAAAGTCATCAGACATTATTATAAATACATGAGTCCAGTGTCTGCGGGCTTTCTGCAGTCAGCCCTCTCTGCTGTGTGTCAGACCACACAATGGAATTCTCGCTGCCCACAGCCTGCACACACAGGGGCACAGAAACCAAGTATCCCTCATGCACTAACGGGGTGCTGACGGAGGCAATGATAAGCCTTTAAAATAAATTAAGGAACTTTTAACATTTCAAGGGGAAAATTGGCAGTTTCCCAAGTGGCATAATTACAAGACAGTGTGTAATGTGTAATTAAACTTAACTATGAAGCAAATGATTGGAATAAAGCTTGGTGGCACATCATTTTTTTTTTGTTCCCCTAGTGCTGACAGATCCCTCCCTCCCCTTGTCCCTGAAATGGCTTTACAGCAGCAATTGCCCCTAATTTTTTTTTTTTAATGAAATTATATGTTGCCAGTTAAACACAGAGTTTTCATGTAAAGAAACCTTTTTTATTTGAGTGATATTTTCCTTCTAGGTGATCTGGGGCACAGAATCCATAGGATAACAAGGACCTCAAGGCAAAGCCTTGCTGGGACTTTAATCTTTGTCTAATTATTCATTTAAATACTTTATTCTTTACTTTTTATTTTGACTCTTTCTTTGACCACGGTCTGCAGCCTGGAGGCTTGTTTTTGTGTACAGTTTTTTCATGTTTTAAAAATAGTGGCATTAATTTCGTTGATTGTGAATAACCAAGCTGTTACTGCCAAACAATCAGGACCCCTTGAGAGTGTGAATATGTGATTAGATTTACTAATTGCACTGGAAAGCAGAATTTCTGACTTCCAAAGCCAATGATTTGAATGAAACTCTTCAGGCCTCAGGATGAGATCATTGTTCAGCATGAGCTTGGTTTTATCTCAGACAACCCATCATCTTAAGGAGGAAAGGCAGGTTCCACATCCATGAACAATTGCTAGATATAGCAGTGCATGTGCCCTGAGTTCTCACCACCTAAGTTCTTTTGGTACCTACTTCAGTAACTGGAATCTGAAGCAGGTCTAAATCTGGTAGCTACCTGTTTCCTTTACCTCTGCTACCAGCCCAAGCTGGGTATTAGGTTTAGAATTTTTCACTTAGCTATACCTAAAGGGTTTTTTTTGTTGTTGTTGTTTTTAAACTGTAAAACACAGTAGGATTTTAAAACACGTGGATGGATTGCTTGATTAAAAAAAAAAATGTAACCAAAATAGAATGAACTCTATGCAGTTGACACAGTGCAAACTAGGCCCAGTGTGAATTGCAAGGTTAGAAACTGCAAGCAGCCTCATGTGTGGATTAGGGTACCAGCTAAACTCTTAGTCAACAGTGGCTGTCCTGGGTCTACCCTTAGACCCAGTCATATCTTCTCATTCTTTCTCCACATCCGTTCTTTCTCAGTCCACATTGTCCATTGTTTGCCTCGTTATTCTAGTTAAACAAATACATTTTTGTTGAGTCCCTGCTCTGTGACAGGCTGTCTCCTTTCTGCTGTCATCAACCAAGTACCCCTTTTAATAATGCACTTTCTACCTTCACTGTGGAGGGCTTATTAGCTGCTGTGCTGGGGGCATGGTGTGGCCTCTCCTCTTTCTGCTGTCGTTGCTATGCCATGCTGTAAAGTTCCAAGAGCTGCTGTTCACTTTTGCCTGTCCCATTAAGAGGGGAAAAGTTTCTGGGAATCCCCTCTCTTCTGTGTATCTAAGTGGAAAGTGTTATAGGCCTCATTAGCTTTTTAAGTTATTTTTAAATAGTGGACATTATTTTCAGATCAGTTTTAGGTTTACCGAAAAATTAAGCAGAAAGTACAGAGTTCCCATATATTACCCCTTCAGTCCCTCTCCCACACACAGTTTCTCATGTTATTAACATCGTGCATTAATGTGGCACTTTATTGGATTTAATGAAGCCAATATCCTACAGTCTTGCTATAATTGACTATTAGCTCCAGGACTTTTGGTATTTTTTTGTCCTTTGAAAGATTCTAGATAAATAATCATGTCATTTGTGCACCAACAGTTTTATTTCTTCTTTCTCAATCTGTGTACTTTTCATATCCTTTTCTTATCTTATTGCATTAGCTAGGATTTCCAATAAGATGTTGAATAAGTCAGAAGGAATATCCAGTCTTAATCCTGATGTTAGGGGGAAAGAGTTAAGTTTTTTACCATTAAGGATGTTGTTAGCTGTAGAGTTTTTATAGATGTTCTTTATCAAGTTGATGAAGTTCCCCTTGGTCATTAGTTTGCTAGGACTGCCATAACAAAACACTTGGTGGCTAAGACATTAGAAACATATCCGTTAGCGATTCTGGAGGCTGAAGGTCTGAGGTTGAGGTGCCAGTGGATTGGTTCCTCTTGAGGCCTCTCCTTGGTTTGCAGATAGGTACCTTCTTGCTGTGTCCTCCTGTGGCCATTCTGCTGGGTACTCACATCCCTACATCCCTGATGTCTCTCTCTTCCTCTTATAAGGACATCAGTTGCAATGGATTTGAGCCCCATGCTAATGGCCTCATTTTCTTGCTGCTTTAAAAGCTTTATCTCAAAAAAAAAAAAAAAAAAGCTTTATCTCCCAATATAATCACATTTTGGAAGACTGAGGGTTAGACCTTTAACATACACACTGGGGTAGGGGGAGATACTGTTCAGTTCATAGCATTCTGTCTACTTTGTACATACCAGGTACATTCAAATCTCTGGCTCTGGTACAGGCATACCTCATTTTATTGCTCTTTGCAGATATTGATGGCATTATTTTTTTAACTAATTGAATGTTTGAGGCAACCCTCTGTCAAACAAATCTATCAATATTTTTCTAACAGCATCTGTTCCTTTTGTGTCTCTTTGATAATTCTTGTAATACTTCAAACTTTACACGCTTTTTCATCATTATCATATTTTATAATATATAATATGTGATCAGTCATCTTAGATGTTACTATTGTAATAGTTTAGGGTTGCATGAATCATGCCTGTATAAGATGACAAACTTCAGCAATAAACGTTGTGTTTCCTGACTGCTCTGCCAACAGACCATTGCCCACCTCTCTCCCTTTCCTTGGATGTCCCTACCTGAGACACAACAGATTGAAGTTAGGCCAATTAATAACCCTACAATGGCCTGTAAATGTTCAGGAGAAAGGAACTGTTACATGTCTCTCAGTTTAAATCAAAAGCTAAAAATAATTAAACTTAGTTAGGAAGGTATATTGAAAGCTGTTATTGTTGTTCAGTTGTGTATCTGACTCTTTGTGACCCCATGAACTGCAACACGCCAGGCTTCCCTGTCCCTCACTGTCTCCCATAGTTTGCTCAGATTCATGTTCATTGAATCCATGATACTATCTAACCATCTCTTCTTCTGCTGCCCACTTCTCCTTTTGCCTTCAATCTTTCCCAGCATCAGGGTCTTTTCAAATGAGTAGGCTCTTCACATTCAGGTGGCCAAAGTATTGGAACTTCAGCTTCAGCATCAGTCCTTCCAATGAATATTCAGAGTTGATTTCCTATAGGATTGACTGGCTTGATCTCCTTGCAGTCCAAGGGACTCTCAAGAGTCATCTCTAGCACCACTATTCGAAGGCAGATGGGCCAAAAGCTATGCCTCTTGAACCAGTTAGTCAAGTTGTGAATGCAGAGGAAAACTTTTTGAAGGAAATTAAAGGTGCTACTCCCATTAACACATGGATCATAACAAAGCTAGACAGACTTATTACTGATATGGGAAAAGTTTTAGTGGTCTGGATAGAAGATCACACCAGCCACAACATTCCCTTTAAGACAAAGACTAATTCAGAGCAAGGCTCTAACTTTCTTCAGTTCTGTAGAGGCTGAGAGAGGTGAGGAAGCTGCAGAAGAAAGGTTTGAAACTAGCAAAAGTTGATTCATGAGGTTTAAGGAAAGAAGCCATTTCCATCAAAGTGCAAGGGTAAGCAGCAAGTGCTGGTGTGGAAGCTGCAGCAAGTTACCCAGAAGATCTAGCTAAGATAGTGAATGAAGGTGACTAGCTAAGATAGTGATAGAAGATGACTAGATAGAAGGTGACTAGCTAAGATAGTGAATGAAGGTGACTAGCTAAGATAGTGAATGAAGGTGACTGTACCAAACAAGAGATTTTTGATGAAGACAAAATAGGCTTCTATTGGAAGAAGATGCCATCTAGGACTTTCATAGCTAGAGAGGGGAAATCAAGTTTCAGAGAATTCTCTTGTTAGGTGCTAATGCAGCTGGTGACTTGACAAAAATGCTCATTTACCATTGTGAAAATCCAAGGGCCCTGAAGAATGAGTAATACTAAGTCTACTCTGCCTGTACTCTATCAGTGGGACAACAAAGCCTGTATTGCACCTTGTTTGTTTACGGCATGATTTCCTGAATAGTTTAAGCTTGTGTTGACACCTGCTGCCCAGAAAAGAAAATTTCATTTCAAAATATTACTGGTCATTGACAATTGACCTAAGAGCTGTGGTGGACAGTAATGTTTTCATGCCTGCTAACACACCATCTATTTTGCAGCCCATGGATTAAGGAGTAATTTCCATTTTCAAGTCTTATTATTTAAGAAATACGTTACATGAGGCTATAGTTGCCATAGACAGTGACTCCTCTGTTGTTAACTCTAAATCAAAAATCTTCCAGAAAGGATTTGCCATTCTGGATGCCATAAGGAAAGTTTGTGATTCATGGGGAGAGGTCAAAATATCAACATTGACAGGAGTTTGGAAGAAGCGATTCCAACTCTCATGGATGACTTTCAGGAGTTCAAGAGTTCAGTGCAGGAAGTAACAACAAATGTGGTGGTAATAGGAAGAGAACTAGAATTAGAAGTGAAGTCTGAAGATGTGGCTGAATTGCTGCAGTCTCATAATAAACCTTTAAGAGACAAAATCCTTATGGATGAACAAAGAAAGTGGCTTCCTAAGGTAGAATCCTTTGCTGGTGAAGATGCTGTGAAGATTATTGAAATGACAACAAAGGGTTTAGAATATCATATAAACTTAGTTAATAAAGCAGTGGCGTGGTTTGAGAGAACTGACTCCAGTTTTGAAAGAAGTCCTACTGTGGGTAAATGCTATCAAGTAGCATTGCATGCTACAGAGGAGTTATTCATGAAAGGAGGAGTCAATCAGTGGGGTCGACTTCATTGTTGTTGTAAGAAACTGTCACAGCTACCCCATCCTTCAATAACATCACCCTGGTCAGTCAGCGCTCATCAATATCTAGGCAAGAACCCTAACCGCAAAAAGATTATGATTCGCTGAAGGCTCAGTTGCTGGTCAGCATTTGTTATCAATCAAATTTTTTTTAAATTAAGATATACACATTGGCTTTTTAGACACAATGCTATTGCACACTTAGCAGACTACAGTATAGTGTAAGCATAATTTTCATATGCACTGGAAAATCACAGTTTGTGTGACTCGCTTTATTTCGATATTTGCTTTATTGCAGTGGTTTGGAACCAAATCTTTAATATCTGTGAGAGTTGTCTGTACTTGCTGCTTCTTCTCCAGGGAATCTGCTCCCCTGTTAGCCATGTAGCTTTGCTCTCACTTCCTCTAGATTCAGGGTGGCCTCTTCTCACCACCAAATATAAGATAGTAATTTCATCCTTTTTTTCCCACCCACCTTACCTCCTTTGTTTTACTCCAAGTGTAATGCTGTTTACGTACTCTACATTGACCTTTCTGTGTGTTTCCTGTTTACCTGTACAAGTGTGTAAGCTCCTTGAGGGCAGGGACTATCTACTGTGTCTCTCTCATGCCCCAGTGCCAGCACAGGGCAGACAAACAGAAGGCATCAGCGCTTATCTGATAAATGGGTGTCTGAATCGAGTGGGTGCTGGTGTTCTGCCTCCTGGCCAGATTGCCAGTCACCCCAAGGTAAGAAGCCACAGAGATGAGTTTTTATCTGGAATATGCTAACTGCAGCTGCCCTTCTGTCCTTTGTCCATTCTGGAATATAAACCAAATTAGCAGTATACAAGTATGCCCCAAGATGGCCTTGCCTCAGATATGCTGATGCTTATAATTGGGTGAATCACTGCTGACTTTCATTTTTAAATTGTATTCATGTGACTAGAGTCCAGCCAGTATCAGCAGCCTGACTACCAAATCAGAAAGCATTTTGTATTGTTATAATAAAATTTAGATGGTAGTGTTCCTGAATGTCCCATTGTATTCAGTAAAAATAGCTTTCACCTTAGGAACTGTGGAATATACCTGGTACACCCAGGAGTGTGTGACATTGTCAGGTAGCTTTATTTTTACATTGATCTCAATTTTATCAATTTTTCCTCTGTCTTTAGGAAAAAGATTAAGACTCCCAAATTTAGTATAAATCATAGAAATTATTTTTCTTATATTTGATAAAGCAGCTGAAGCACTATTAGTAACAGATATAACAGCCTTAACAGCTTACTTTCTCTCTGATTTATCGAATGCTACTCTGTAAATAAGTACAAGGGTCCTTATACTTGGAGTCTTTCAGAAGACACAGATATATGTCATTCATACCTGTCCATAAACTTGTGACTACCAAGATCAGGGAAGTCAGTTTGGCTGCACTTTCATTTCTTGAATGGTGATGTTTCTGTGCCACAGGGCTCTTGCACATGCCGTTCCCACTGTCTCAGCCCCACTTTTCTCTGCCCATACTTCCTTGCCCACATAACTCTCATTCTTTAGTACTTCATCCTGAAGGCTCCTCTTTTACTGATTTTCTTTCCTTGTTACTTCCTATAGAGCACTGACTCAATTTGGAATTACATAATGACATGTTTTATTACTTAATTGTCATTTCTCTCAAATAAGACATTTTTGAGCAGGGACCTTTTTCCCCTAGGAATCGATCGTCAGCAAAGCTGACGAACTGACAAAAGGTGATTCTGGGCAGGAAGAGAGAGGCCCTGAGTGATGTGAGACTCTGTTTGTACTAGAATGCCTTAGAAGTGGAAGGAGGAGGAATGAAGCTTCTCTGAATGCAGAATTTTATTAACTGAATTTAGTAATTTGTACTTGGGCTTCCCTGGTGGCTCAGATGGTAAAGAATTTGCCTGCAGTGCAGGAGACCTGGGTTCAATCCCTGGGTTGGGAAGATCCCCTGGAGAAGGGAATGGCCACCCACTCCAGTATTCTGGCCTGGAGAATTCCATGGACAGAGGAGCCTGGTGGGCTATAGTCCATGGGATCACAAAGAGTCGGACACAACTAAGCATACTTACATAGGAATTCTTCCCTCGAGAGCCTACAAGGGAACACCCCCACCCTCATCACCATCCCATCCCATGAAAGGTGCAGCTTTACAGGCCTCAGGAGTGGCTGCTGCCATGGCTGGAGAGGCAGCCTGGAGCTGTGGGGTAACTGGGACATGTTGGTGCTTACTGCTCACTTCCTTTTCCTGCTGGGAAAATGTCAAGGACATATAGATTTTCCTTTTCCATCCGAGGTTCTGATGGAATTATTCTTTAAGGAATTCTTTGAATTCCTATGAATTATTCTTTAAGACTATACTTTTTAGAGCAGTTTAAGGTTCATAGAAAAATTGAGGTGATGGTACAGTGGTGTCCCATATATACCCTGCCCCCACACATGCACAGCCTCCCCCACTGACAACATCCATATCAGAGTGGTACTTGTTCCAGTTGATGAACCTGCACTGATGCATCATGATCACTCAAAGTCCATAGTTTTCATTACAGTCACGCTTGTTGTACTTTCTGTGGGTCTGGACAAATGTATAGGGACATGTATCCATCACTATGGTATTATATAGAGTATTTTCACTGCCTTAAACATTATCTGTGTTTTGCCTCTCTTTCCCCTCACTGTCCTCATCCTCCCCTGGCAAGAATTGATCTTTTTACTGTCTCCATAGTTTTATCTTTCCCAGAATGTCATGTAATTGAAATCGTGAAAATCATGACTTTATCAGATTGTCTCCTCTCACTTAGTAATATGCATTTAAGTTTCTTTCATGGCTTTTTGTGTCTTGATAGCTCATTTCTTTTTAGCAGTGAATAGTATTCTGTCATCTGGATATACTGCAGTTCATTTACCCCTTCACCTACTCTGACATCTCTGTTGCTTCCAAGTTTTGTCAGTTAAGAACAAAGCTGCAGTAAACATCTATGGATAGGTTTTTGTATGAAGATAAGTTTTCAGCTCCTTCAGGTAAATATCAAAGAATGTGGTCACTGGACAGAATAATATGAGTATGTTTAGTTTTATTTAAAAAATCACCAAACGGTCTTTCAAAGTGGCTGTACCATTTTGCATTTTCATTAGCAATGTATAAGAATTCCTATTGCTCCACATCCTCACTAGCATTTGGTTTTGTCAGTATTCTGGATTTTGGTGGTGAAATGATTTTAATGGTAATTCTCTCCCATTGCTTTGGGGAGTATAAAGAGATACAAGCGTCTTTGATGGTGGTTTATAAATATATCAATAAAATATATTTAAAATATATTTTAAGCAAACTATTGAGCTCTTTTGACTTAATTCCTTTTCTAGTAATGGACTTGAAGTGAAAAGTTAGTGAAAGTGTTAATCACTCAGTCATGTCCAACTCATTGCGACTCCATGTACCACAGCCTGCCAGGTTCCTCTGTCCATGGGATTTCCCAGGCAAGAATGTTGAAGGTGACTGCCATTCTCTTCTCCAGGGGATCTTCCCCACCCAGGGATCGAACCCATGCCTCCTGCATTGCAGGAAGATTCTTTACCATCTGAGCCACTGGGAAAACCCTGGAAATAATTTTATAAGTAAGCAAAACAATTGTTGTGCAAGATGTTTATCATTAGCTTCAAATAATATGCAGTTGAGAGGACCTTTGGGTAGCAGGAGGTGTCTGCACACAAGGATATGAGTGAAGCAACGGAACTTGGCACCCATGTAATGCAAATACAGCCAGGCAGCTGCATCTCTTTGCCTTGGCAGCTTTAAGTGCATTAGGATTTGTGTCATTTTTTTTTAAAGAAAGGATTTTGAAATGAAGGAAAAAATAGTCTTTTGGGGCTATAACAACCTGGAGGTCATTTATCTCCCTAATACTTACACACTTAACACTGTCATGTAATCTGATTGGAAACAAGAGCAGTCACCTTCTCTTTGGTTCCCACATGTACCTCAGGTGGCACAAGAGGAGCTTGGTTCATTCCAAAGGGCAGTTTGGGGCTGGTCAAGGTTGCTTCCTGGGAAAATCACAAGCATTCATTGCTTTGGCCTGCAATACTGTCTTCCCCTCTCCACCCATATCTTCAGAGATCTTCGTCAATTGTAGAGTAATTAGGAGAAATTTCCCTATTAGTCTTGCTATAAAGGAATACTTGGAGTCTTTTTTTTTTCCCCCATTTTTTATGTTTTACCTGAAAGCATCATAAAAAATCGGGTTTCCCTCTCAGCTTAGTAGTAAAGAATCCGTCTGTCAGTGCAGGAGACACAGATTTGATCCCTGGGTTGGGAAGATCTCCTGGAGAAGGAAATGGCAACATACTCCAGTATTCTTGCCTGGGAAATCCTACGGAGCCTGGCGGGCTACAGTCCATGGAGTCGCAAAGAGCCAGACACAACTTAGCAACTAAACAACAGTAAATCATAAAATTAACTTAGGGACAGGCTCATCATCAGGCAAGCAAATTGGGGTTTGTATGAAGGACTGTTTCCAGGATCAGGGGACTTAGAATCAGAGCTGCTGCCCAATGTGCACAAAAGAGAAGTAACCTATGGGAGCATCACTACCTAGGAAATAGGAGTAGGCTTCTCTTTCTTGACTTCAACTTGGGTTCTGGACTTGAAGGCCTTGGCATGTTGCCCCTCCCCTGCCCCAATCACCTAAACCCAAAAGGGGGGATTCTGGGCCCTCCTTCAGGTAACAGCAGGGTGAGGAGTGGAGCATGGTGGGTATGTGGAGGGCATATTCTTTTGCTATGGAAGCTGGTTCCCAGACACATCACAGACATTTTTTCCCTACTAGTTTTCATTCTCAGCATTTACAGGAAGCGCTTATAGCAAATACTTGCCAAGTGTTTTCCATAAACATCCGACTAAGGACATTTTTCACACATTTCAACGCTCTGTAAATGTTTGTTTTCACAATGCACAAAGAAGGTGAGTACACAGTTTCCCTGAGCAGACCCCCAGAGAGAATTCCCTTCTGAGTTTGTCCTTCATCTGGCCATGTTGTCCATGCATAAGCAGTAGACTAAGAGTTTCTAAATGAAGTTTCCTCCTCAGCTTGGATTCCTAGCTGCGTGGCTGGATGGCAAGTAACTTCTGGGTCCTGAGTACCCCCATGATGAAGAAAAGAGTGAGGTCCAAGTGTATGCTGGGAGCATACAGAAGTCGTTGCTTCTGAAATAGGATGGGGAATGTGGGTGACAGGGGATAAGAAGATGATTAGAAATTAGGATGCATGCGAATGTACAGAAATAATAGATTATGGAAACTCCCATGTTTAATTCTCATAAACTAGTGGTCACCATAAAAGATGGTGATGGACCCTTAGTGGGCCTGGCTGGAGTTGTATCCTGTACTATTCATTCACTTGTTTGATAATTGTTCTTTAATGAGCACTAGCGTATGTACAATTCTGCTGCAGTGTGGGGGATCCACAGGTGACTAACATGTGGTTTCTGACCTTAAAGGCTCAGCCCCATTAGGGGAAATAAGGCATATATGAAAAGTGAAAGTGAGAGTTGCTCAGTCATGTCTGACTCTTAGCAACCCCATGGACTGTAGCCTGCCGGGCTCCTCTGCCCATGGGATTCTCCAGGCCAGAATACTGGAGTGGGTTGCCATTCTCTTCTCCAGGGGATCTTCCCAATCCAGGAATCGAATCCAAGTCTCACGCATTGCAGGTGGATTCTTTACCCATTGAGCCACATCTGGAGCAGAAAGTGAGAAGTGCAGTGAGAAATAAGGTAAATTTCTCACAGATAAAGGGATGAGGCTTTAGACAAAGGAATTGCATAAGATTTTATGGAGAAAGTAGCACTGGCTTGGGTCCAAAGGAGAAGGACAATTTAGACAGGCACAGGAGGAGAGGGGGCGGTGGGGAGGTGTCAGGGGAAGCAGTTCTGGACTGCTGGGAACCCACATCTGGACCTACTTCTACAGAAGGGCTGTCTCATAGCAGAGATCTCTCATTTGGCTGAAGTAGCCAAAATTTGGGATGCTTATGTAGAATCAGATGTAATGAGATGAATTCCATCTAAAAAGCTAGATTTAATAGAGGATAGATTCTCTTTTCACATGCCTTAACTTGAAGTAAAACAATGTATGACCTCATTTAATTAGATTTCAATAAATAATTTTCCCATTGTAGCTACCTTAATATGTATATAATTGGAAAATTGACACTCTTTTCTGTTTGAAAATGCTTCTGCAAAGGCCGATTTATTATTGTCCAGAAGATGATGATAGAAAATAGTTCTCTCTTCCTCACCTTTCCATCCCCTCATGTCCATACTTCCAAAACAGAGTGAATTTATAAATCTGTAAGCCAAGTGAGAAAACAGGTGTGATCTATTTCATCACTAGCTCTCCTGAAATGTGTTTGTTTAGTAAAGCAAGTTATATCCAAATACATTTCAGACAAATATATGTGGAGTGTAACATAGCTCTAAGACTGCAATAACTGTTAAGACAGTGGTGACAATTTCTCAGTAAGAAATCAGGCTTGAGAAATGTCAAGCCTAATTTTTCATCTAAAAGTGACTGTCAGACAATGCCAAGCATCTTGGTGTCTTTGTATTCCATTGAAGGAGACAGGAGGCATTTGTATTCAGTAATGCAACGCTGAGTGAGTCAAAATTCTGCCTTGTGATCGTGTGATTTATTGCTAATATTGCCCAAGATACAGAGGGGCTTCTCTGCCTTCATCCGGCATCCATTTCCCAGTTGTAATTAATCTTTATTACATTCCATAGCTCACCTCTGGTTTGGAATGTTAAAGAGATGCCTCAGAATAGAGTCTGGAATCAGTGTCTTCTCCTTCAAATTTCACCCTCTTGATGAAGCTAAGCATGCCTGCCCACTGCATCTCATATGCACCTTCATCCCAGAAAGTCCTATTTCTGTGTAAAAAATGCAAACAATATGGAAGGACACAAAAGAGGTACATAGCAGTGAATATCTGCCCTACAAGTGAATATCTGACCTGCCATCCCTTTGTGTCTTCCAAACAGATTACAAGTCCCTAAAGAAAGTATTTTATTCATGTGTGTTTTTAGCATCTAGCAAGTTACTTAGCAATAGTCAATGCTTAAAGAAATGCTTGTTGGATGCATCAGTCAATCAAAGGTGTGAAGGAGAGTGGGGCTAGAATTCAGATGATACATTTGGGGAAGTACTTTGCTTTTCAAAATGTGATCTTTGGACCAGCCTCATCAGCGTCTTCTGGGAACTGGTTAGCAATGTAGGACCTCAGGCTTACCCCAGACTGCTTTATCAGAATCTGTATTTTAACAAGATCTTCAGGTGAGCAGTGAGTGGAGTTTGAGCCGACCTACAGTTGTCCTTTGTTTATCTGCAATATAATTAAAAATGCGAGCTTTCCCAAATAAATGCAAGGAAGCTATGTGATTTGCATTTACGCCATATGCAGCGGAGCCCTTATCCATCAGTGTATACCGAGGGACTTTGTAAGGCCTTCATGTTTCACTGCCTTGGGTGTGGCTGTCTTTAGGTGTCCTGTAGGACTGTCATCCTGAGCTGTTTTGGAACTATCTCCTCTAGTGCCCATATCTGGTCAGTCCTAAGCCCCAGTTTGGAGACAAACACATTTCATGTCACCCAAGAAACCATTCAAACTGCAGTGTAGAAATCATACCTTGCTGGCATATCACATTTTAACTGTTACTCAATGTCTGAGGTGTGGTTTCCTTATGTGTAACATGTCCTGCTTTGACGGCTTATGAAGACTAAAGGAGTTAAAACAAAAGGAGTTTTAACTTAAAACTGTTAAGTTAAAGCTTAACAGTTTGCACATGGTAATCAGTCCATATATATTCACTCTCCCCCCCCCCCCAACTGAGGCAAAATTCACATAACATAAAATTAACAATTTCGGAGTGAACTTTTAAGTGATATTTGGTAAATCACCTCTGTCTGGTTTTAAGACATAAATTATCCTCACCCTGAAAGGAAACCATATACCCATTAAGTAGTTGTTCCCCATTCTCCTTCCCCCCAGACTCTGGCCACTACCAACTGCATTCTCTTTCTATGGGTTTTATTTAACTCTTATTATTTTTTATTAGTCACAGAAAAAAAGGCCCATAAAACTCAGATTTTTAAATTTCTTCTTCTTTCTACTCTCATTGCTTTTCACATCCTTAAAAACAGGCGGTTTGCTAATGATGGAAACTGGAAGGAGAGACGTGGTATAACTTTAAAAACAGTGGTTCATAAAATGTGGTCCCAAATTAGCAGCATCCACATTGCCTGGGAACTTGTTAGAAAATGTAGATTCTTGGGTTTGCCCCAGAAGAGCTGAATCATAACTCTGAGGGTGGGGCCCAGCAATCTGAGTTTTTAATAAGCTTCCAGATGATTCTAATGCTTGCTTCAGTTAGAGAACCACTGCTTTAAATAAGCCAGATGTTGCTTCTCCAAACGCCTCTGGGTCACTACATGTGCCCTCATACCTCTACCATCCTTGGGCCCAAGAACCCATGTACTGGCCTAGGAGAGGTGGTCTTCCAACCCGGGGAGAGGAGCTCTTCCAACCTGGTTTCTTCCATGCAGGCATCAGCTAGGGAATTTCTCCTGCTGTCCTCTGGCCCCTGGAACAGTCAGCAGAGCTGTTGCCTCAACTCCCCCGAGTGACAGTGGCGTCATTGTGCAGGCACAGGGGCAAACACAAGTCGTCTCTGCTGTTACTTACTCCTTTCCCCTCTTGGTGCTCCCTGACTTCATGTTTAAAGGGAGGACTTTTCAGCAGCGTGGGCATGTGATTGTTCGCTGTGTTTCACACGTCCTATTTTTGTTGCACTATATCAAAGTGCAGGCAGCATTTCTTTTTGGTTGATTAATGTTCCATTCGAGGTCTATTATGAACCTCTAGGCTTTAATTACTACACCATTACCCAGTCAATTCCTTGCCATTTTATATTTATGGCCTTTATTATGCCTCTGTATGTGCAATTGCCTAATTTTATTCTGGAAGAATTTCACCTCATTAGCTGGGTTTTATACCATTCTTCTCATTTGTCCAGATTGTTATTTATCTCACTTCCCTGTGTGTGCTCTCCACTTTGGTTTTTCACCAGTCTGACCCTTTGTACATACTTTTTCTCCTTTTCCTGAGATGCATTGTTCTTTTGCTCTTGGAAACCGCTCCTCAGGTTTTTGCAAACTTTTCTCTGGATGGTCTTTTCCTTGGTGATCTGTTATGCCCACTCTTATCTGGTTGCTCCATTTGAATTACTTGGTATTGTTGGCCCTTCAGAAGGCCTAGAGGTCTGGCTTTTCAGCCTTGGGCATACCATGGACAGTGATCTCTCTCTAAAGGGCCAACTAAGGTTCAGGGAAGAAGGTTTTTTCTCTTTCTTAAAGACTATGCTGCTAAAAATAATTTTTAAATGAACTCTAAAATGCTTTGCTAACCCTTCCTCCCTCAATCCCCCCAATGCCTCCAAAGAATTTAGAGTTCAGTTCACTTGCTTTTATATTTTCTTACATTTCATCCCATACCTGCTAAGTCAAACTCTGGGGGAGCAACCCAGCTGTCTGTGTTTAATAAGCCCTCAAATAATTCTGATGCCCACTCAAGTTTGAGAACTACCGTTGTAGAAAGATGCTGAAAGAACTTCAGGAAACCTATCTAAGTCAGAAATATTTATTCCACCCAAGTCCTTACTTTCCCAAAGAGCAAGATTTAATCATTTCAATACCAGTTGTGACTGGTTTTCTGTTGTTTGATTTTTTTTTCAGTATCTTTACCCTAGAGTTACAAGAATATTTCAGTAAGACAAGAGCTCATGTAATTACTATAGTAATAGTAGATCAGTCGTCTCCCTCACTGAGTATTTGAGATATCTCAGGCACTGAGATCTTTACCTCTGTTTTCTGTTTTCATTTAATCTTTACAGCCCTTTGTGGGGGGTATTCCTATTTCTGTTTTTGTGGGAGAAAACTGTGATTAAGAAAGTCATTATCAAGTCACCAAATCTGTTAGAAGTAGATACAGGGAAACCATATCTGTCTAGAGCCACATTTTCTAGTCATTTGTTACCTTGTTAAGGACTTTGCTGATCAAAGCTTTATTATAATTATCTCACACTCTCCTTTTTCAGTAAGAGTTGGTATCATGTGTTTCAGTAGGAATCAGTAACCAGGAATGTGTGCTTTAGTGTTAGACACCCTAAGTACCTGAGCTGGGTCTGCTTATTTCTGTGTCCCATGAACCTTGGGCAAATCATACCATATCTTTTTGCTTTAGTTTCTCCATCTGTAAAGTGGGAAAGTGCAGTATTCCTGTCTCATGGAAGTACATGTATCTTAAATGAGATAATCAGTGAAATCATTTAAAACAAAGTCTGGGAAATAAAAGTTCTTGATAAATATTAGGTTCTATTTCTCTTTTTTCTCCCATCTTTTCTGTGCCTTTAAAGCTGTTTACTTTGGGACTCACTATGCTCATCTGTGAAGAAGTGGCGGTGGATTGAGTAGACTGAACACCTGGGATTTTGACTTGCTCTGGTTTCTTTTGCTGCTTGGCATACTTTCTAGGGTTGTAATATTACTTTGTTCTCCACACACTTAAAATCATATTAAGGATTTGGCATGTCTATTTAATTTTTAAGGACTTGCTCAAAATTCATGATCATGATTAAGGTCTTGTGCAGCCCGTTTGAGGTAGCTCACTGCTCTTTCTAAAGCTTTCCCTCTGGCTTTCTGGTACCAATCACCATTATTATTTTTGGTACCAAGGGAAACGTAGGAGGTGGTTCGCTCTTGTCTCCCAAATCTCTGAGGATGTAAGACCCCCCAAGGTGGCCTTACACGTTGATTCAGAAAATATCTGGATGTCGATGATGAGATCTAAGGGCTAACACTTCATTCTGGGGTATTCCATGATTCTGTTACTAATGTAGAAGTACCGCTGTGTTGGGGGTGGGGAGGGGACTTGTTGATACTGTAAAGGTCTTTATTTTTTATTTATTGATTTAACATGGGAGAAGATTGGCATTTTCTCTGGTGGGTGAAGAGAAGTTTTTGCAGAGCTTGTGGGGTTGACAAGACTCCGAGGACAGGTTCCCATGGTGACTGTAACTGTTTAGTCTTGGGACTTTTTTTTTTGCCAAAACTATCAGACTGTGACTTGTTTTTCGGGGTCCTTGCTCATTCTCTGTACTTGTATAACCTCGTGTGTAGCTTGTATAACCTCGTGTGTAACTTGTATAACCTCGTGTGTAGCTTGTATAACCTCGTGTGTAGCTTATATAACCTCGTGTGTAACTTGTATAACCTCGTGTGTAGCTTGTATAACCTCGTGTGTAACTTGCATAACCCTGTGGAAGATGCCTGCTTGAATACAAGCACCTAGTACCTTCTGTCTTGTGTTTCTGGTGTAAGTAGGTTCACACACCGTCCTTGGTGGCCTGTGAGGAGACCTTGAGGCTTCCTGTGACACTGAGAGTCTAAGCGGCCTGAACAGGAAGTTTCCACAGATGAGAGGAGATGGAGGAAGTCCCCAAGGCTTGCTCCAGGGCTGGCTACAGGGAAAGCAGAATGAACTGGACTCACCCCAGATGAGGCTCACTCAGGAAAAGGTGGAGGAAAGCGTGCCAGGGACAATGTAGATGTCAGCAATGTGATGCTGAGGCTAAGCGGTAAGGGTGGTCCCAGGAGCCAGAGAAGCAGTTAATAGAGTGTGGCTGGCCTTGTTCTCAGCTCTTAATAGTCACTCCCAAGCCAGAGAGGTTTGCCATCTGCACCAATGCAGAAGAACTCAAAATGCATGAAAACAAAGCCTGTGGGGACACTCTGCACAAAGTCATTCACCCGAGTAATTGTTACTGACCCTCAGGGGATAAATGAGCCAAGAGAGAACCTTATACCTTTGTCTAGGAGGGGCTGGGATTTATAGACCCACTTCAGTGAGATAGAGGAAATTGATCAAAGTTCCCTTAGCCTCTTGAGACATGAAATCCATTGAGTTTCATGGCAAAGTGTATGTGAAGGCAATTTGTAAGCTATAATGGTGCAGAAAGAGATTTGGAAATTGAAGACCTTAAAAATTGAATTCCAGGAGTGACCTAGGTATGATCTAAGCAGATCACCTCTTCTGTTGTTTCAGCTTTCCTAAGAGAATAATAATAGTACCTGCCTCATTGGTCTTATAGACTTGTTGGGGTCAGTGAATAGAAAATATGTAAATACACTCTGTAAACTTGAAGTATTTGATCAAATGTTTTATACTTAATATTGCATAAATATACAGTGTTTTATAAAATATACAGACAGCTGCAGCTTCTTTTGCTGTATGAAACATTCTAAGGTAAGTGATAATAGCAGGTTTAAATATGTATTCCATCCATTGAGGTTTCTGTTACAGTTTGTTTGCTCTTAAAACCAAAGAGTGAGGGAAAAAAATAAAGACGAAAAATATGCTTTGATATTTCCAGGCAGAGAAGCCCAAGTATGTCAGGTAAACATGGATAATACCAGAATGTTGAAATTGAAAACAGATATATTAGTATATTAAGTTAAAAAACTACTGTCTAATCTAAGAGTGATCTCTCACTATAGTAATATCTTATTAATAACATTTATAATTTCGTCTTTTCTGAATATTTTTGTGACAATGTTGACCTTAAAGCCTATGCAGGTAACTAACTTGAATGATTTGTGTCAGTCTTGTCTAAAAAACCAGTAAAGAAAGGGAGTTTATTTTTCTTCAGGTGGGTAAATATGATAAGATGGATGGTACATTAAAAAGTGAAGAGCGGGGCTTTTCCAAGCTGATTTACATATTGGTTACTTAAATTACTCCTTAATTTAGTGCCTGCTAATAAACAGTGCCTTGGAAATGTTTTCGGAACATTTATTGGCTGCAGTAATTCCACGTGCAGTGTATTCAGATCACGTCCTCATTAAACATTGATGTGCTCATGAAATGTTGATAGAATGTTAATGTGAAGTGCCAGGGAATGTCCTCGGTGGGAGCTACAGGCCGGCTGAAAACTACCTGTGTCCCGTCTTTTCTTTCTGTTCTGTCTTGTGCTGTGCTTCCTCCCTTAATTTCCCCATCATCCAGAGAGTCAGATTTGCTCCTTGATGGGGCTGTCTCAGATACAAATATTTTCAAAGAGAAATGAAAATTCACTGATGGATGGGAATATAGTTGTTCTTCCCTTCTGCTTTTCTGAACTGGAATTTCTGGTTAGAACCAGAAAAGATTCACCTAAAAGGAAGAAGGTGATGCAGGTTCAGTTGAATTAGACTGTTCACATTCAGGCAGATTTCCAGAAAAGACCATGAACAGGAGCAGAGCCGTTCAAGGACTCCAGTGCTGGTCCTTTCTGCTTGGAAAGGAAAAGGGATTTAGTTGGAGTTTATGATGAGCTGAGAGAAAAAAGCAACTAACGCAGAATGTGTGTTGGCTAAGGAGACTGTAAGAAAGAATTTTTATGATGAATCTTAAGGACAGCAGAGGCTAGGTTCATGCTGAGGGTCAATGCATAATTATTTATGTGAGCATGTGCTGCAAATATTCCATGGACAGAGGAGCCTGGAGGGCTACAGTCCACGGGGTTGCAAAGAGTCGGACGTGACTGAGTTCGGACGTGACTGAGTGACTGAGCAGGCATGCACGTGCTGCAGTTGACAAGTCCCACAGAATGGGATAGTTCATCAGCTCCTTGGACAATCATAAGGGTGATAAAGCAACGATGATGAAGGCTTTGAAAATTGCCCCTGATGCAGCAAGCGGAACTGTTTCTGTTGTGATTAGGGTTAGGTATACATGTGATGCTTGCTGGAAGGAACATCCTCAAGTGGAAGTGGTTGATTTGTTTGTGTGGTACTGTCAATGCCTATGATTATGTGTGTGTATATTTATGTGTGTATTGTTATAGTGTTTGTGAGGAAAACAATGGGAGCACATTTGTTTTGAAATTCTACTCCTTTGGGTTTTTTAATTTATTTTTGAAGTGAACTATTTTTAGTCTTTATTGAATTGGTTACAATATTGCTTCTGTTTTATGTTTGTTTTGTTTTTTTTTTTGCTGGTGAGGCGTGTGGGATCTTAACTCCCCGACTAGGGGTCAAACCTGATCCCCCTACGTTGGACGGCATGATCTTAGCCACGGGACTGCCAGGGAAGTCCCTACTCCTTTGTTTTTAAACCATTCTCCGTATACTGTGCTGCCACATGTTACTTTGCTATTTGGAACCCAGTCTGTGTAAATAAAACAGCAGTTTCATTTACTTTTCCTTCTTCTCCTTTTAATTTTCTCCTTTTTTCTTCAGTTCTTCCAAATAGTCTTCCTGTTATCTGTCTTTCCTAAACACCTTTCTGTATTCGTTTCTTGTGTGTTCTCCTTGCCTTTTTGATCACTTTCTGTGTGATGAGTGCACCTTGCAGTCAGAGCTGAGCTGCCTTCGTCTCTGCCAGGGATGCTATAGGCCCTCCGCAAGGACTGCGCTTTCTTTCTTAGGTCCTACTATCCATTCTTTACACTTGCAGATCTTTCAAAACAAATCAGGCCATGTTGCTCACCTGTCTAAACCTCCAGGTTAGCATCTCAGAATTTGAAAATAACACCTGCTGGAGCCCTGGGGCCGTGGTTTCAGCCAACCTCTACACCCTCTGTCTCTCTCTCCCCTGCTCAGGCTCCTGGAATCCAAATACTGCCCTGCACAGCTCCAGACCCCTCCGCATTGTAGACCAGGCCATGTGAGGAGAATGTGTCTGAAACACACCCTACTCAACCCAGTGGCTCTGTGCTTGATCTCTGCCTGGAATATTCTTTCGGCTAGACCTTGACATGGCAAACTCTATCTCACCTCTTGATTTCTAATAGTCAGCTGGTTATCTGCACTCTCCTCTCCAGGTCTTTCTCATTACTCTTTACCACCTCAACCAGTTAATCTTTTTGGTATCTCTTGTTGTAAACTATAACTACCTCTTTTTCAAAAAATATATTAATTTTTTAATTGATGGAAAATTGCTTTACAATGTTGTGTTGCTTTCTGCTGTAAATCAACACAGATCAGTCATATATATGTGTGTGTATGTGTGTGTGTGTATGTGTGTATATATATATATCCCTTCCCTCCCTCCACTCCCACCCACACTTCTCTGCTCTAGGTCATCACAGAACACCAGGCTGGGCTCCCTGTGTTATTTAGCAACTTCCCACTAACTCTTTTATACATGATAGTGTATATATACCAGTGCTACTCTCTCTGTAATTGCCTCTTTTGTTTTGTCTGTCTCCCATGATTAGAATGGATGCTCCTATAGGTCAGAGCCCTGGTCTTGCTCTCCACTCTATGGTCCTAGGCATCTTTCTGATAGACAGTAGGTACTCAATTACTACTGTTGATTGAATGAATAAAACACCATTTCTTCCACTGAAGAGGTCGTAGTCTTGGGGGAAAACCACATAAGTCGGTGCACTGCATTGTGGTAAACACTTCTGGGAGACACCTACTGAGGGTCCTATAGCTTTTAAGGACATTCCAGACAACCCCACTGGGAAAGTTATAAGGTGCTTCAGAGATGAATAAGCTGATTATTCTTTTTGTCAATGTATGAATTTGAAGTTTGGCAACCTTAATTTTTTTTTATTATTGTTATTTTGTGTGCTTTAGAACAGCTGGCTAATAGCCCTTTATTCTTGAAGTAGAGTTTTTCCTCTTTTGTTTTACTTTTGTTTAATACATGTGCTGAATGGCTCCCTTAGTTATGGTAGGAATATCTCAAACCAGCTTAAGGAAAGAAGAGAATTTGTTAGATGGCACAAATAATTTTCAGAGGGAGGGTTGAGCAAATAAACCATAACTTTGGGGAGGTAGTTTTGCTCATCACTCAAATGCTGCCACGGCCACCCCTGCCTCTCCTCTCTGTTTTCCCTTGCATTTTGACTTGCTTTTTTTTTTCTTGCAGACTCACTTTCAGGTAGCTCCTACAGTCATACCTCTTGGGTAGTATCAGCATAGTTGGGCCAGTTTTTCCCATTTTGGTGATGTCTCAGGGAAGGACTCTGGTTGGTCCATTGTGTGTCACATGCCTGTTGGGTGTGCTTGGTCAACTAATGCCAGGGGTGAGCTCTTGTAAGAACGTGGAAACTCCTGTGGGAAATACGTGATTAAATATAAGAGCTGAACCATTAAAAAAAAATGGAATAATACCAGTTGCAGCAACATGGATGCAGTTAGCAATTATCAAACTAAGTGAAGTAAGCCAAAAAGAGAAAGACAAACACCATATGATGTCACTTTTATGTGGAATCTAAAATATGAAACAAATGAACCTATTTTGAAACAAAATCACGTGGTTGCCAAGGGGGAGGGATATGGAGGGGAGGGGTGGAGTGGCAGTTTAGGATTAGCAGGGTCCCATCACTTCATGGGAAATAGATGGGGAGACAGTAGAAACAGTGTCAGACTTTATTTTTGGGGGCTCCAAAATCACTGCAGATGGTGATTGCAGCCATGAAATTAAAAGACGCTTACTCCTTGGAAGGAAAGTTATGACCAGCCTAGAAAGCAGAGACATTACTTTGCCAACAAAGGTCCATCTGGTCAAGGCTATGGTTTTTTCAGTGGTCATATGTGGATGTGAGAGTTGGCCTGTGAGGAAAGCTGAGCATGGAAAAATTGATGCTTTTGAACTATGGTGTTGGAGAAGACTCTTGAGAGTCCCTTGGACTGCAAGGAGATCCAACCAGTCCATCCTAAAGGAGATCAGTCCTGGGTGTTCATTGGAAGGACTGATGCTGAAGCTGAAACTCCAATACTTTGGCCACCTCATGTGAAGAGTTGACTCATTGGAAAAGACCCTGATGCTGGGAGGGATTGCAGGCAGGAGGAGAGGGGGATGACAGAGGATGAGATGGCTGGATGGCATCACTGACTTGATGGGCATGAGTTTGAGTAGACTCCGGGAGTTGGTGGTGGACAGGGAGGCCTGGCGTGCTGCGGTTCATGGGGTCGCAAAGAGTCAGAAACGACTGAGCAGCTGACCTGAACTGAAGCTTTTACATGGCTTCCCTGATAGCTCAGGTGGTAAAGAATCTGCCTGCAATGCAGGAGGCTCTGGTTCGATTCCTGGGTTGGGAAGATCCACTGGAAGGGAAAGGATACCCACTCCAGTATTCTGGCCTGGAGAATTCCATGGACTATACAGTCCATGGGTTTGCAGAGTTGGACACAACTGAGCGACTTTCACTTTCTTTCAAGCTTTTAGATATAGAATGGAGAGACAACAAGGTCCTACTGTATAGCATATAGAACTGTATTCTATACCCGATGATACACCATAGTGGAAAAGAATATTTTAAAAAAAAAGAAAGAAACTGTAGGAGCTGAAGTTGTTAAAGGAGAGCTGCTATTTCCAGGAAAGGGAAGATATGACTGGGAGAATAAGAGAGTGGTTCTGTTACTTATGTAAAAAGTCTTTATTGTACTATTTCTTAAAACTCTCCATGGGCACCTCTGTATAAGTGGAAACTGATGAGCAAAATATCCTCTTACAGAGTTGGAAGTGGTTTTAGGAGATTTGGAAAACAAGAGAGTTTTCAGCCCTATATACAGAGGCTATACTTAGAGTACAGTTTTGTTCTGCTCCCAAGAGACCTAGTTTGGTGGTCTGGAGTGGATCAGTTTCTCTACTACAATACAGCCAACACTTTTGATGTTTTCTGTAAACTGACTTCCCTTTCTGACCTCTTTCCTTTCCTGCTTGCAGATTGTGCTTGAGAACAGTAGCCGAGAAGATAAGCATGAATGTCCCTTTGGCCGCAGTAGTATAGAGCTGACCAAGATGCTGTGTGAAATCCTGAAAGTGGGCGAGCTGCGTAAGTACCCTCGTTTCCCACAGGGTATGAAGCTTGGCAGAGATCCGGTTTCTGGGGATGCTCTGACCTACAAGCAGGGTTCCCAGGCTGCTGACTGCTGAGTATGGGCATCATTCCCGTGGACCGAACATTCTTTGACTCAGGTTTCCCGTGTATGTATTTCTGCATGTCTGCTCTGGGAATAAATATTAAAATCTACAGGAATGGAAAAATGTGCAGGTATTGTGACCAAATTAAAAATATTGTAAGAGTGCATATTGCTCTGTTTAGGAAAAGATCTGTGGGTTTCTTCTTAAAAATTCATTTTTAAGCTACCAGTAGATCATTTTCTTTTTGCTTTTTGAAACATCTTTCTTATATAAAGAAAAATTGCACACTTTAATGAAATTCTCTTGCTTCTAGTATTTTACTTGCTTAGAATCTTTTCTCTGTGAAAGATAGAATTATTGAAGGAAAGGAGTAGCTGATCATGAAAAATGTGGTCAGAAATATGTTTATTGCTCTTTTCCTCCCTTACACAGTGTTACAGAATTTAAGAGAGAATACCTAGAAATAGAGAGCATGATAATTTTCTTGCCATTTGCTCCCTGGCATAATTTGGCTTTAACCAGTTAAGGCAAATCTGATTTAACCTGGCCTGCAATCATTGTTAACACTGAGTCTCCCTATAGTAGCTAAACTCCATTCCCTATAACAGCTATAGAGCCGACACACATATAAATCTTTTTTTGTAGACTTAATAACATAGGCACCAGCAAAAGCTATTTATACCAGAGGAATGTCTAGTGTTCGGTATTATTATGAAAGCATAAATATTTAGTCACCTGTTTGAGAGCATAAAATAATGGTCTGTAATGATTGATGGGGAGGAATCTAAAGATGAAATTGGAAAGGGGGTTATGTTTTATTTACAGTGTAAAACTGACTACTATCACTGCTGAGGTAAATTTTAAAATGTAGAACTTAATAAGGAAAAAAGCTAAGAATTTGAGCCTGTTTGACCAAGAACAGCAAGTGTTATCATCCTTCCAATGTGGGTGGGAAAAGAAACCAAAGTGGGTGTGGAACTCCCATGAAAATTCATTATTTATGAGCCCAAATTAGGTCATTTTTGCATTAAAAGAGTAACAACCTATCCTGAGAGATGTCTGTGTAGTCTGCTTAGGTTCACTTATCACCAATGCTAACATTTCATTTTTACCTCAATCCTTGACCTGAGTTATCCTTCCTACTCTTCATTTCACTAACTTATAGAGATTTATGTCTGCTGTGTAGCTTACTAGGTATTCCACTGAAGAATTAAAGTCCTGAATCAAAAAAATCCTCCTGAATTCCTCAGTCTGATAAGCTCGACTATTTCCTGTTTATCTCAATTTGATGGGGAAAAGTATAGACAGTCACTTGCTAAAAGGCACTGATGACTATCCAAGATTTTCAGAAATGAGAACAGTCACGCTCTGCTTGGCTGGTATATCCTGTGTCCAGATCACTGCCCTGCAGTGTCCTTTTCTTGTCCTGCCTTCATTTTTGTCTTCCCCAGTGGCCTGCTTTGGCTCTCTACTCTCACCCTGATGATGGCAGAAGGTATGCTCTTGTGTGCTTTGACTGTCATACTTTGAGCTGTCATACAGCTTTCTGCTTTTCTCCTTTGCCCAATGGACATGTGTCCATTATGCTACAAGTTAGCACAGAACAGAAATATGATGGACTAGAAGGAGAATGTTGGGGACAACAGGCAGCAGGGTTCTGTCTTGACTACTTATGACATTTGTGTCCTTGAGTAACGAGTAGCAGACTTCACTACGTGTTCATATTCCTACCTCTGCCTGGTGTAGAGCACCCGCCCCAGATTTTTGAGGACCTGGTAGTCAAGCCAGGAGCCAGGAGAGAATCCCATTCCTATGGGCTGAGGTAACCAAGTAAGAATGAAGGCAAATACCTCTGGGATCCCTGGAGGTATTCCAGACACTATGCACCATTTCAGAAGGTGAGAACCTTCTGCTGCAGAGAAGCCCTCCAATATGCTGCTGCAACTTGCTTAGCACCTGCTCAGGTCTGGTTTCTCACATCTCCGTGGCAGGCTTCCTTTCGTCTAAGATGATAAATGCATCTATTCATTCGTTTAATAAAAATCTACTGATTAATTACAATATGCCAGAGACTATGTTGAATACTGTAGGTACAAAGGTGAGCCAGATATGGTCTCTGTCCCCAGGAGTCAGTCTTCCGCTTGAGAAAGTATGTGAGTTGAAACTGATGTTTTTCCCTCTTAGTTATAAATGTGTGTTGATATATTCATAAATATTTGTATATATACACCCATTATCTGATCTAAAACATGATTTTCAAATTTCAGTAGTCTGAGCTTTCAGGGTGACCTGGGTTCACCCTCTACTGACTGCAGAGCCCATTTCTGACATTTTGCAAGCCTACCAAAGACCCCCACGTTTCTGAAGTCTACATGCCCAAATTGGTTGTTTTCCACTCATAAAATATTAAAGGATTGCTACATTCTGATTGAGTGCTCGATAGCAAATGATGAAACACCCTGGAGTAAGAGGAAAATTGCTTTTTAATGGATTGCCTTTTGTCTGTTGCCATATTAAATAAGTTACTAATAGAAAAAGTAAATCTAAGCATACCCTTACGTTGAGGAGATGTCTGTTTTTCTTCGGAGGAAAATTAGGTTCACACACAAATCCATCTTCCTTTGGTTTGTGTATGTTTGCTTTTCTCCATTCCCAAATCATGATTTGTGTTAATAATTGACCGGGAAGATCATGGTCACGTTACGTCTATGAGCAAGTACCGAGACTGAAGAAGTACCAATTAAAATTCTAACTGATTTTTCTACAATAGTAGGAAGATTCAATTTTCTAGAAATGTTTTGCCTTTTGGTTTAACTTAAGGTCTTTTGAGGGAACCCGCTTCTGAAATACCAATTATATCTTAGTGTCTGAAGCAAACATATTAATGTTCAGTTAAATTACTAATACCGAATATTTATGCACAGGGTCTTTTTGGATTACTTTTAAAAAAGCACTATTTTTCTGCATCCCAGTTATTGGCATTGTAAGATGCAAATGTTTAGTAGTGTAGTCTGTAAAACAATGCCTGTTTATATTCTCAGAGCACTTTATCAAGGTATCTAATTGAAGTCTGTAATACCCCCGGGAGTTAACCAACATCAATAGCATCTATTTTTATTAATGAAGAGAAGACTTGTGCTTCCTGCCTATTGTCTAGGGTCACTGAATTCAAATTGGTGTTCAGGTTGCTCAAAGAGTGGTTCAGAAAGAGGCGGGGAAGTCAAGTGTTTACATTTTGGCATCTGAATGACCTGATTTGAATCATAGCTCAGCTATTAATCAGATGCCTTGGGCATGCTTCTTCTCTGTTCTGAGCTTTCTGGTTCCTTATCCATAAAATAAAGATACCGTCTACTGCATATAGTTGTTGGGAGGGTTAAATGAGATCATGGATGTGCTTTAGGTGGAAGATGATAGTCTTTTTTCAAGTGATGCGATTTTACTTCCCATAAACAAACAAACTGCAAGTTAAGCCAAGGAGGGAAAGTGCTCTGATTTAAGTGACAACTGGAAGCAAGATCTGGAACCGTGTCCTCTGTTTCTTCATTCCGTACATTCTGTTGTTATTGTTCAGTCACTCAGTCCTGTCCGACTCTTTGTGACCTCCATGGACTGCAGCACGCCAGGCCTCCCTGTCCTTCACAAGCTCCTGGAGCTTGCTCAAACTCGTGTCCATTGAGTCAGTGATGCCATCCAACCATCTCATCCTCCGTCGTCCCCTTCTCCTCCTGCCTTCAATCTTTCCCAGCATCAGGGTCTGTTCTAATGAGTTGGCTCCTCGCTTCAGGTGGCCAAAATATTGGAAGTTCAGCTTCAGCATCAGTCCTTCCAGTGAATATTCAGGATTGATTTCCTTTAGAATTGGCTGGTTTGATACTGGCTTTCTTTATGGGGCTTGTTTGAGGCACTTGTGTTCTTTTAGTTTCAATTTTAAAAATCACAAAAAGAAGAATCCTATTGACCTAGAGGTAGTCTCACATCCCCCTGGCCTGGGTTGTAGAATTGTCAGCCCCACGTAGAAGAAGATCGAAGCAGAGGGAGAAAGTTTTCAAAAGGAGAAGTGTGTTTGTGAATGTGGGGTGGGTGAGAGTAGGGGAAAGCAGGAAATGGTTTCCTTACAAAGGAAAGGAGGCATAATACAGGCTAATCGATTCCTTATGAAGAAACCCTGCTCCTAACAGGAGCTAACAATGATAACTATTGTTTTTGCTATTGTAGTACTGTTTTGAAAGCAATAATAAGCTTCTGAGGGATGCAAAGAAAATTTGATTTCTGATACAAATAGGTTAATTACTTATACTCTGGATAAGGATCCAACAGATAAGTTATATTCCAATTGCAGTTAGAGCTAGGATATTTATTTTTATTTCTCATTCGTTCAATAGCTAGAGCTCTTCCTCTAGGTTGTTGTTTAGTCACTAAGTGGTACCTCTTTTGAGACCCCATGGGTCCAGCCAGGTTCCTCTGTCCATGGAATTTTTCAGGCAAGAATGCTGGAGTGGGTAGGCATTTCCTTCTCCAGGAGATCTTTCTGACCCAAGGATTGAACCCAGGTCTCCTGCTTGGCGGGAGGATTCTTTACCGTGGAGCCACCTGGGAAACCTATACTGATGACGAGGACTTAGAACACACACTTCATCCTCAAGCAGTTCACGTGCTGACTGGAGAGGCTTTCACGTAAACAAATAATTATAAAGCATCTTACTATTTGTAGATTACATTTAAGATATATTAATGTTCCTAGGGGCATTGTTTAGTTATTTTGTTCATGGAAAGCCATGCAGGCTGAGGAAGGGATATGACATTGCTCAAGAAGAGATTTTTTTTTTCTTTTTAATTTATTTTTTACTGAAGGATAATTGCTTTACAGAATTTTGTTGTTTTCTGTCAAACCTCAACATGAATCAGCCACAGGTATATATATATCCCCTTCCTTTTCAACCTCCCTCCCATCTCCCTCCCCATCCCACCCCTCTAGGTTGATACAGGGCCCCTGCTTGAGTTTCTTGAGCCAGACAGCAAATTCCCGTTGGCTATCTGTTTTATATATGGTAATGTAAGTTTCCATGGTACTCTTTCCATACATCTCACCCTCTCCTCCCCTCTCCCCATGTTCATAAGTCTATTCTCTATGTCTGTTTCTCCACTGCTGCCCTGTAAATAAGTTCTTCAATACCATTCTTCTAGATTCTGTATATATGTATTAGAATATGATATTTATCTTTCTCTTTCTGACTCACTTCACTCTGTGTAATAGGTTCTAGGTCCATCCACCTCATCATAACTGACTCAAATGTGCTCCTTTTTATGGCTGAGTAATATTCCATTGTGTATATGTACCACACCTTCTTTATCCATTCATCTGTCGATGGACATCTAGGTTGCTTCCATGTTCTAGCTGTTGTAAATAGTGCTGCAGTGAACAATGGGATACATGTGTCCTTTTCAATTTCGGTTTCCTCCGGGTATATGCCTAGGAGTGGGGTTGCTGGGTCATATGGTGGTTTTATTCCTAGTTTTTTAAGGAATATCCATACCATCTTCCATAATGGCTGTATCAGTTTACATTCCCACCCACAGTGCAAGAGTGTTCTCTTTTCTCCAGCATTTATTGTTCGTAGACATTTTGATGATGGCCATTCTAACTGGTGTGAGGTGATATCTCATTGTATTTGAATGTCTCTAATAATGAGTGATGTTGAGCATCTTTTCATGCATTTGTTAGCCATCTGTATGTCTTCTTTGGAGAAATGTCTGTTTAGGTCTTTTTCCCACTTTTTGATTGGGTTGTTTGTTTTTCTGGCATTGAGTTGTATGAGCTGCTTGTATATTTTGGAAATTAATACTTTGTCAGTTGTTTCGTTTGTTATTATTTTCTCCCATTTAGAGGGTTTTCTTTCACCTTGCTTATAGTTTCCCTTGCTGTGCAAAAGCTTTTAAGTTTAATCAGGTCCCACTTATTTACTTTTGTTTTTATTTCTGATACTCTAGGAGGTGGGTCATAGAGGATCTTGCTTTCATTTATGTCGAGTGTTCTGCCTGTGTTTTCCTCTAAGAGTTTTGTAGTTTCTGGTCTTATATTTAGGTCTTCAATCCATTTTGAGTTTATCTTTATGCATGGTTGTGTGGTGTTAGGAAGTGTTCTAATTTCATTCTTTTACATGTAGCTGTCCAATTTTCCCAGCACCATTTACTAAAGAGGCTGTCTTTGCCCCATTGTATATTCTTGCCTCCTTTGTCAAAAACAAGGTACCCATAGGTGTGTGTGTTTATTTCTGGGCTTTCTATCTTGTTCCATTGGTCTATGTTTCTGTTTTTGTGCCAGTACTATACTGTCTTGATGACTGTAGCTTTGTAGTATAATCTGAAGCCAGGAAAGTTGATTCCTCCAACTCCATTCTTCTTTCTCAAAACCGCTTTGACTGTTTGGGGTCTTTTGTATTTCCATATGAATGAAATTTTTTGTTCTAGTTCTGTGATAAAGGCTATTGGTAATTTGATAGGGATCTCACTGAATCTGTAGGTTGTGTTTGGTAGTATAGTCATTTTCACAATATTAATTCTTCCTACCCAGGAACATGGAATAGCTCTCCATCTGTTTATGTCATCTTTGATTTCGTGTTTAGTGTCTTATAATTTTCTATGTACAGTTCTTTTTGTCTCCGTAGGTAAGTTTATTCCTAGATATTTAATTCTTTTATTGCAACGGCAAATGGGATTGATTCCTTAATTTCTTTCTGATTTTTCATTGTTAGTATATAGAAATGCAAGTGACTTCTGTGTATTGATTTTGTATCATGCAACTTTGCTAAATCCACTGATTAACTCTAGTAATTTTCTGATACTATTTTTAGGGTTTTCTACATACAGTATCATGTCATCTGAAAACAGTGAGATCTTTGCTTCTTCTTTTCTGATCTGGATTTATTTTATTTCTTATTCTTCTCTGATTGCTGTAGCTAGGACTTCCAAAACTATGTTGAATAACAGTGGTGAAACTGGACACCCTTATCTTGTTCCTGATCTTAGGGGAAACACTTTCAGTTTTTCACCATTGAGAATAATGTTTGCTATAAGCTTATCATATATGGCCTTTACTAAATTGAGGTAGGTTCCTTCTATGCCCATTTTTTGAAGAGTTTTAATCATAAATGGGTGCTGAATTTTGTCAAACGCTTTTTCTGCATCTGTTGAGGTTATCATATGATTTTTATCTTACAATTTGTTAATATGGTGTATCACATTGATTGATTTGCATATATAGAAGAATCCTTGCATTCCTGGAATAAACCCAACTTGATCATGGTGTATGAGCTTTTTGATGTGTTGCTGATTTCTGTTTGCTAAATTTTTTTTGAGGATTTTTGCCTCTATGTTTATCAGTGATATTGACCTGTAGTTTTCTTTTTCTTTGTTGTCTTTGTCTCGTTTTGATATCAGATGGTGATATCAAATGATATCAAATGATCAGATGATGGTGGCCTTGTAGAATGAATTCAGAAGTGTTCCTTCCTCTGCATTTTTTTGAAAGAGTTTTAGAAGGATAGGCATTAGCTCTTATCTAAATGTTTGATAGAATTCTCCTGTGAAGCCATCTGGTCCTGGGCTTTTGTGTTTTGGGGAGATTTTTGATCACAGCTTCAATTTCAGTGCTTGTAATTGGGCTGTTCATAATTTCTATTTCTTCTTGGTTCAGTCTTGGAAGATTGAACTTTTCTAAGAATCTGTCCATTTCTTCCAGGTTTTCCATTGTATTGTCATATGGTTGTTCATAATAGTCTCTTATACTCCTTTGTATTTTCTGCATTGTGTGTTGTAACCTCTCCTTTTTCATTTCTAATTTTGTTGATTTGATTCTTCTCTCTTTTTTTCTTGATGAGTCTGGATAAAGGTTTGTCAATTTTGTTTATCTTCTCAAAGAGCCAGCTTTTAGTTTAATTAATTTTTACTGTTGTTTCTTTCATGTCCTTTTCATTTATTTCTGCTTGGATCTTTGTGATTTATTTCCTTCTACTAATTTTGGGGGTTTTTGGTTCTTCTTTTTCCAGTTGTTTTAGGTGAAAGTTAGGTTGTCTATTTTATGTTTTTGTTGTTTCTTGAGGTAAGATTGCTATAAACTTTCCTCTTAGAACTGCTTTTGCTGCATCCCATAGGTTTTGAGTTGTTGTGTTTTCATTGTCATTTGTTTCTAGAAATTTTTTGATTTCCCTTTTGATTTCTTCAGTAACCTGTTGGTTATTTAGAAATGTGTTGGTTAATCTCCACGTGTTTGTGTTTCTTACAGTTTTTTTCTTGTAATTGATTTCTAGTCTCATAGCGTTGTGGTCGGAGAAGACTCTTGATACGATTTCAATTTTCTTAAATTTACTGAGGTTTGATCTGTGACCCAAGATGTGGTCTACCCTGGAGAATGTTCCATGTGTACTTGACGAGAATGTGTACTCTTCTACATTTGGATGGAATGTCCTGAAGGTATCAATGAGATCCATTTCATCTAATGTATCATTTAAGACTTGTGTTTCCTTATTAATTTTCTGTTTTGATGATCTGTCCATTGGTGCGAGTGGGGTGTTAAGGTCTCCTACTATTATTATGTCACTATCAATTTCTCCTTTTATGTCTGTTAGTGTCTGTCTTATGTATTGAGATGCTCCTATGTTGGGTGCATAGATATTTACAATTGTTATGTCTTCCTCTTGGATTGATCCCTTGATCATTATGTAGTGTCCTTCCTTATCTCTTGTAATCTTCTTTATTATTTTGAGGTCTATTTTGTCTGATATAAGAATTGTTACTTCAGCTTTCTTTTGCTTTGCATTTGCAGGGAATATATTTTTCCATCCTCTCACTTTCAGTCTATATGTGTCTTGAGGTCTGAAGTGGGTTTCTTGTAGACATCATATATATGGGTCTTGTTTTTTTATCCATTCAGCCAGTCTGTGTCTTTTGGTTGGAGCATTTAATCCCTTTACATTTTAAAGTAATTATTGATATATATGTTCCAGTTTGAAGAAGGAAATGGCAACCCACTCCTGTACTCTTGCCTGGAAAATTCCATGGATGGAGGAGCCTGGTAGGCTACAGTCAATGGGGTCGCAAAGAGTTGGACAGGACTGAGTGACTTCACTTTCTTTCTTTCTATAGTTCCTTTTGGAGAAGGGAATGGCAACCCACTCCAGCGTTCTTGCCTGGAGAATCCCATGGGTGGAGGGGCCTGGTGGGCTGCAGTCTACTGGGTTGCAAAGAGTTGGACATGACTAAGCAACTAACACACACACACACACACACACACACACATTCCAATTGCCATTTTCTTAGTTGTTTGGGGTTGATTTTGTAGATCTTTTTTTTTCCCTCTCTCTTGTATTTCTTGACTATATAAGTCCCCAACATTTGTTGTAAAGCTGGTTTGGTGGTACTGAATTCTCTTAACTTTTGCTTCTCTGAAAAACATTTCATTTCTCCATCAATTTTGAATGAGACCCTTGCTGGCTACAAGGATTTGGTTGTAGGTTTTCCCCTTTCAGTGCTTTAAATATATCCTGCCATTCCCTTCTGGCCTGCAGAGTTTCTGCTGAAAGATCAGCTGTTAATCATATGGGGTTTCCCTTCTATGTTACTTGTTGCTTCTCCCTTGCTCTCTTTCTTTGTGTTCAGTCTTTGTTAGTTTGATGAGTATGTGTCTTGGCATGTTTCTCCTTGGGTTTATCTGGTATGGGACTCTCTGTGCCTCTTGGACTTGACTATTTCCTTTTCCATGTTGGGGACATTTTCAACTATAATCTCTTCAAAATTTTCCTCATACCCTTTCTTTTTCTCTTCTTCTTCTGGTACCCCTATAATTTGAATGTTGGTGTGTTTGACATTGTCCCAGAAGTCTCTGAGACTATCCTCAGTTCTTTTCATTCTTTTTACTTTATTCTGCTCTTCAGAAGTTATTTCCACCATTTTATCTTCCAGCTCAATGATTCATTCTTCTGCTTCAGATATTCTGCTATTGTTTCCTTTTAGAGTATTTTTAGTTTCAGTAATTGTGTTGTTTGTCTCTGTATGTTTATTCTTTAATTCTTCTAGGTCTGTGTTAATTGATTCTTGCATTTTCCCCATTTTGTTTTCAAGGTTTTTGGTGATCTTTACTATCACTACTCTGAATTCCTTTTCAGGGAGTTCGCCTGTTTCCTCTTCATTTATTAGGACTTCTGTGTTTCTAGTTTGTTCCTTCATTGGTGTAGTGTCTTTCTGCCTTTTCATTGTATTTTTTAAACTTATTGTGTTTGAGGTCTCCTTTTCCCAGGCTTCAAGGTTGAATTCTTTCTTCCTTTTCATCTCTACCCTCCTAAGGTTGGTTCAGTGGTTTGTGTAAGCTTCATATAGGATGAGATTTGTACTGGGTTTTTGTTTGTTTTTCCTCTGACGGGCAAGGCTGAGTGAGGTGGTAACCCTGTCTGCTGATAATTATGTTTGTACTTTCGTTTTGTTAGTTGTTTAGATGAGGCGTCCTGAACAGGGTGCTACTGGTGGTTCGGTGATGCTGGGTCTTGTATTCAAGTGGTTTCCTTTGTGTGAGTTCTCTCTATTTGATACTCTCTAAGGTTAGTTCTCTGGTAGTCTAGGGTCTTGGAGTCAGTGCTCCTATTCCAAAGCTCAGGGCTTGATCTCTGGTTAGGAACGAAGATTTCACAAGTGGTTTGTTATGGCATTAAGTGAGGTTAAAACAAATGTTCAAAAACGAGAAACCAAAGATGAACTCGACAAATGGCAGTTACAAAATCAGGCAAATAATAATTAAAATAATGGAATATACACATATACATATACACCCATGAGCAAAGTCAAAACAGTCCAACAAAAATAAAATACAGTAGACTGACCTGGCAAACAAAGGAAATAAAAAATTATATTTACCAGTTAAGAACAAAACTAACTAAAGCAGAAACTGGAAAACAAAACTAAAACAAGGTGCCAAATGGGGAATAATGCAATGAAAACAAAACTGACAAATATGTTGAGAGGAAAGGAAAGAAAGAAAAGAAAGAAAGAATAGATATGCAGAGTTAAATAGAGGTAGATGAAGAAGATTTATATACATTAAATATTAACTGCAAGGGGAAAAGAACAATAGGAAAGGCAAACAAAGGAATAAATGTAGAAAAATATAATAGATTTTTTTAAAATTAGAAATTAAAATTATAAAAAAGAGAAAAGAAGAAAAAGGAAGAAAAAAGGGGAAAAAAAAGGAAAACTTCACAGAACTGCAAAAGCCTGGTGTAGAGGCAGAGGTTTATAACAACAATAAAAGTGTGACTGAATATAAACCTATACATATACATCCATAAGCAAAATCAAAACAGTCCAACAAAAATAAAGTACAATAGATTGACCCAGCGAACAAAGGAAACCAAAAATTGTATCTACCAGAACAAAACTAGCAAAAGCACAAACTGGAAAATAAAACTAAAGTAAAGTGCCAATTGGGGAATAAAGCAATGAAAATAAAACTAATATGTTAAGAGGAAAGGAAAGAAAGAAAAGAAAGAATAGATATGCAAAGTTATTTCAGAAGTATTTTCAGCAGAGGTAGATAAAGATTTATATACATTAAAGATTAACTGCAAGGGGAAAAGAACAGTAGGAAAAGCAAACAAAGGAATAAATGTAGAAAAAATAATAACAGGTTTTAAAAGTTAAAAATTTTAATTAAAAAAAAAGAAAAAAAAAAGGAAAACTCCACAGAACTGCAAAAGCCCAGTGTAGAGGCAGAGGTTTCTAACAACATTGAAATAATAACTAATAATAATTAATTACTAATTAACTGAGGGAAAAAAAGCTCAAAAGCTTAATTAGATTTCATAGTGCCAATAAAATCCACAACTACAACAGAAGAGGAAAAAAGGGGAAAAAGAATTCCAAGAGAATCTACAGAACACGTCAAAACATAGAATAATAAATGTTTTTCTTGAGTCACTGCTGTCAGAGTCCTTTTCCTCTCTGGGAGTCACAGTCCACCTCCCCTCTCTAGGATGCCCTCCAACACTGCTGATCTCTGGACCTGTTGTGGGGGCAGCTCAGATTCCAGTCTGGTCCTACTCCTGTGTTTTCTTGCCTCCAATGTCCACAGCTATCAGAACTAGTGTGTTTTCTTTTATGGGAATTCTCAATGACCTTTTATCTATTCCATAGATACAGAGTCTGCATAGTTGATCGTGTGGATTTAATCTACAGCTTGTACAGCTGGTGGGAAGGTTTTGGGTCTTCTTCCTTAGCCATGCTGTCCCTGGGTTTCAACTGTGGTTTTATTTCCACTTTTGCATGTGGGTCGTCCACTGGGGTTTGCTCCTGAGGCTGCCCTGGAGGGCTTTGGTTTGCCCCTGTGAAGGCCAGGTGTGGAGGTGGTGCAGCTGTTTGGGTCTCAGGGGTTCTGGCAGCACCAGGTACTCAGGGGAGTTGCAGCTGGGGCAGCAGGAAATACAGTGCTCTAGAAGGGTATGGCAACCAGGACTGGCCAATACGCTCCAGTATTCTTGCCTGGCGATCCCCGCTCCCTGACAGAAAAGCCTGACAGGCCACAGTCTACAGGATCGGAAGAGTCGGACACTACCAAAGTGACCCTGCGTGCATAGATGCAAGCCTTTTCTGCCTGTGGCAGCCCTGGCCCAGTGAGAGTTGAACACGAAGGTGGGGCAGCAGCTGCTTAGCTTACAGGGACCCTGGGGGCGCCAAGTGCGCAGGGACAGGGACTGCCTCCGCTGCAGGAGTTATGGCCCTACCAGAGTCTTTGAGCCTCTTGTAGCTGCCAATCAGAAGGCCTGTTTGGCGAGTCTGTCTCCGTAGCTCCGCCCATTCAGGCACTTAGCTCCCTTTCCTGGGGTCCTTCTCTGCTGTTCAGAGCGTCAGGCACGTAGAGAGGCCCCCCTGGTCCTACACTGTAGATCGGTGCACCAGGCACTTAAAGGGGCACCCTGGGTGGCATCCTATGCTACAGTTCAGTGCGTCAGGGGTTTGATGGGCTAGTCTCTGTATTGTTCAGCTGCTGATGCTGGTGTTGTGGGGAGAGACAGGCTGTGGTGATGTCTCCACCCCCTACACGTGACTCAGCAGTATAGCCTTGCTTCCATGACTGCCCTCTTTCCTCCATAGGCATTTCCCACCACAGTCTCCTCCTTTCCATCCCCTCAATCCATCTCTCCACAGTCAACAGCAGCCCTCGCCCTGAGATTGCTCCAGAATCTCTAAACTCTTAACTCGCAGCTGTTGCACCTTCCAGGACCTGTGTCCCTGTCCGGGGTATGTATGGCTGTGGCAGGGACTGTCTTGATTCTCATTCCATTTAGGCTGCCACAGATCAGCTGGTTCACTCTCAGCCTTAAATGTTTCTCCTCTGACTCAGACAATTGCCCTGATGTGGGGATCAGACCCCTGCTTCAGTTCCCCCACCCGCCACCCACTAAGGGCAGGTCCAGTCCTACTAACACTCCTGTTTTTCCCCTTAGTTCCTTCATCCTATCGAGTTTATGTGGTTCTATATATTCTTTTCCACTGGTCAGGTACTCCTGTCTGCTCTCAGATGGCGTTCTGCATGCACTTCTGTGTCTGAAGATGTATTCCTGATGTATCCGTGGAGAGAGATGTACTCCACATACACCTACTCCTCCGCCATCTTGTTCAAGAAGAGATATCTGAGTGTGTGTAATCATGAAGATAAAGAAAAGAATAACCAGGCAGGCACAGTGGGAGGAAGCTGTTGAAAATTCCAGGTGGTGAGAATTGTAGGTGGAAAGACCAGGAGGTTCAGAGAATTCTACAGTCTGCTCTTCTTATCTGCTGGTTCTGCATCATTAGATCCAACCAATCCTGGAACCAGTCCCTCGCAGATATGGAGGGCTTGTACTTCAGTATAGCAAAAGCAGGAAGCTTGAGGGAACAGGCAAATGGAGGAAATTCTGACAGGAGAGGCAAAGATAAAGATAAAAGGATTTGCAGCACAGAGGTGTCTGGATTTCACCAGATAGTGAAGTGGGAACCAGTAGAAGAACTTTAACAATAAAAAGAAATGTTACAGTCCTAGGCATAAAATTCTAGAACTGGATTATGTTTTCTGGGTGTGACAAGACCTTGAAAGCATGACAATATGCAGTGCCAGGACCAGAGACAAACTTATCTTACTCTAGCCTAGCCCAAGTGATGAATGGAGAGTCAGTTAGGAGGTTTTCAGCTTCAAGTAATCAAAATCCCAACTCAAAATGGCCAACATGAGAAGAACATTTATTGAGTGTCACAGCTTCAGACTTGAGTAGGTTCTGGGTGTGGTCATCTGTTTAGTGATGTCACCAAAGACCCAAGTTCTTTCCATCTTTCGGTTCTGCCATTCTTGGCATTACCAAATTTGTCCTTGTGCTTATAGCAAAATGGCAGCTACCATCACATGGTCCAGAAGAACAAGAGGCTGTGTCTTCCAGAGAATCTTTCTTAGGTGTATAAAAATGTTTTCAAAAGCCCTTCAGATAAGATAGGATGTGTTCAGGGTGGTATGACTGTAGACCCAAAAGCCCTTTAGCAAACTTTTTCTCATGTCTCTTTGTCTAGCCTATGACCATGTGCTTGTGTCAAACTCAGTCACTGAGAGGGGACTAGAATATTTAAAGGTCATAGCAATCATCAGCTTCTCCCAAGATTGAAACTAGTCTTCCCTGCGTGGCCATAGGATGATGGGTAGCTAAAGAAAATTGGGAAACTAGTCAAACCCTTAATTCTGTCCCTTTACTTTGAAACCTATTTTCTGCATTTTCTTTACTGCTACAAAAAAACTATAACAAATTGAATTCAGATTATAGCCCTCTGTCATTTTGCCTTTATTGGGAGTTGAGGAAATGCACTGTATTTTTTCAGGTCACAATATCAAAGGTTGCAGAAAAATGGAAATTGAAGTTTGATTATAATGTATTTCATTTTTCATCACTTTGCTACTAGAGCTCCACTACCTTATTTTCTTTTTAGCAAATGGATATTCCACTTCCTCAATTATGCTTCCGCGTGTGTTATTCTCCAGTGTGTTCTGAAGGGCAGGATGGACACATATTTATGATTGAAGCCTTCATATTTCTCTGAAATAACTTTGCCATCTTCAGCTGTTTGACTATACCATAATTAGATTAAAATTTAATAGCTACTTCTCTGTTAAAAAAAAAAAAGATACAAGAACAAAATCTGCATCACACACTATGAAAATGTTAAGCATTTTCTTACCTTGTCTTTCGGTGGAAATATTTATTATCACATACCAGTGGAGCTGAGTGAAGCACCTCGTATAATTCATCACCCAGACACCTCTGCTTTAGCAAGTAAAAATAACACAGATGAGCAATCTGGAGGACTCTGGAGTGCACAGCAATTAGAATAGACACTTAACTCTGGGACATTGGTGTTTTCGTACTTGGAGAAATACATCCATCACTTTCATTCTTAGAACATCCTGGCTAAAGAAAACTCAAGGAAATTAGCTTTTAACAATTAAACCTTTTAAGGACATTTTTCCTCCTAATACTAGCTTGTACCCATGATCCTTGGCAAGTTGAAGCCTCTCAGATCTTGATTCTGTCTTAAATGTTTATGTTCTACTTCTTTATATTCTATACTTTCATACTCTATTTCAGCCTTAAGTTTAATGTAAGCAAATAAGCAAAAGTTACTCAAGGTCTGAACCTGGATTTAGGAAGTTACATGCACTTTTGCCCCAATTTAAAATGTCATAGGAGAGAGTATAAAAGTCATTCCAAAGTGGTTGTTTAAAATAGTTATGAAACTGATATTATATACATATATATATAATGTAATATTACTCAGCCATGAAAAGGAACAAAATCAGGTCATTTGTGATGTGAATGGATCCAGAGTCTAGAAAGATGGTACAGACAAGGCTGTTTGAAGGCAGGAATAGAGATGCAGATGCAGAGAATGGCCATGGGACACAGCATGGGAAGGAGCAGGACTGACGTGTGTACACTACTGTGTGTAAAATAGATAACGGGGGGAGGCCTCTGTGTAACACAGGGAGCCCAGCTCAGTGCCCTGTGATGGTCTGGAGGGGTGGGATTGAGGGGCAGGGGTGGGAGGGAGGCTCAAGACTGGGAGGGCATATGCATACATACAGTGCACATTCACTTCATTGTACAGCAGAAACTAACACAACATTTTAAAGCAGTTATACTCCACTAAAACTAAAATTAAACAATTGATATCAGGATTTACAATAGTAGTACCATGAGAGGGAGGGCCTGATTTCTGTATCCGGAATCAGAAGCCCTGGTTGATAGACATCAGTGATTCTGTCTTTGTCATGATGGCTAGACATATTGCTCCTTGGCCTCCCATTTGTAACACGGGAAAATCATCATCATCTGAAAATCAGAGGAAGAACGTCAGTTAAAGCGTTTTGTTAACTGTAAAATGCTGTCCTATTGAAGGAAGTAACTCGAATATGCAAAGATTCAGAGACACTGAAACGCATCTCATCCCACAGCAAAGCCAACTCTTTCTGTATATCCAGGGGCTGTCATACGAATCTGAAGTTCTGGGGTGTTTTGTTGGTGTGTCAGAAGGCTGTCCTTGTATATCCTTCTGAATCATAGTGTAATGTTTTTCTCCATAGACACATGGTTGCTGAGAAAAAGTAAGTTTGGCAGTTTGAAAGAATATATCAAGCACATCTTAATTATAAATGGATGAAAATAATTTATAGTTACCATAGGCTTTTTTAGGACTTGCCCTTTTTTACATTATTTTTGAGAAGATACATAGCTGAAAACAATCAGTATCCATTCCTCCTGTCAAATTAGGTTATAGATTGAGAGGGAAGCCTGGTAGATTTGCCCGCCTCATGATGAGGAGAGACATACTGACAGAAGACAGATGCCCGTTGTCATCTTCTTCTGCCTTGTAGCAATACTTTTCGTCCAGGTTCATCTTTAACATCCCTTTTGGGTGACTGTTCTGATTCCTCCCTGAACTGCAGCTGAAACAGGGTATCACATCCTCCTCTAAACTCCTAAATCACTTTATCTGTGTCTCTTCTGTTGTACTTTCAATCGCATTAAGAGTTTTAACCTTTGATTTGTGGCCCTGTTTCCCCTACAAATCGAGGTGGTTTACTGAAAAGTGTAAAGATAACTTGAAAATAATTAAATGGTGAAAACAAAGGCAATTAAAAAATAAAACTGAAAAAGTAGATTATGAGTGTTTTCAAAGTACATGTTATAAAGACCTTTGTATTGATAGTTACTAGCAGTGGACCTTGGATTTGGCTCAGAGATCCGTTTATCTCAGGGAAGCCAAAGCAACTCAGTAACAGAAAACAGAACGGTACCCATTACGTCTGAATAAACTCTATATGAAAACTGAAATGCTAATTTCAATAAATCCAAAGTGGTATTTGATAGCATTAATGTCATCTGTTAAAGACAGAATAGGATACATTCTTAGTATCATTTTGTAAACTATTACAATGCAACAAACCAACATGATATTTAAAATGGTAATAACAAAATTGCTTTCCCATTAAAATCTGGAACTAGAGTATGATGCAAAGGATACTGATAGACACAAATAGAGGTACAACACATTGATAGAAACAAAGTACTTTAAATTATAGACAATAAAACTATCTAGAAATCCCTGAAGAAGCAATGGAAAAGCTGTTAGGATTAATATAAGTTAGAAGAGTAGCTACATAGTGGATAAACAAAACTTTGTAACATTTCCATATGTCAGCAATAATTAGTTAATTATAAAATGGATAAAAAGGGTTTTTCTAGCAATGGCAATAAAAATGTAAACTGCTTCAGAATAATCCTAACAGAAAACATCTTGGGACTAGCGTGAAGAAAATGTAAGAGTTTACTAAGATATGCAGCACAAATTTTAAATAACTAAACAAGTGTTTTATTCCTGGGAGGAAAACATACATACTGTGATCAAGATTTAAGCTCCCCAGTCAATGTGCAGGCTCATATCTTGTTCCAAAATGCCAATGGTATCTGGGATGGGAACGTCACAGAGCGATGGTAGAGTTCATTTGGAAGAATAATAATGTAAAAGTTGGTAAGGAAGAATTGATAAGGAAGAGCAATGATAAATGAGTGGAAGTAAAAGTATTTCTTTTTTAAAAAACATTTTTTTGCAAGAGAGTCCAAAGAATTCATTCACATATACCTTTCACCCTGGTTCACCTACTATTATGTTCACATTTTACCATATCTGCTTTACCATTCTCTCTCTTTCTCTCTCCGTCTATGCACACACACACACATACATACATACATACATACACGTATTCACAATAGGGAGTATGTGAAAGATATGAAAAAAATGTGTCTTGTTGCAGAAAAAAATTTAATATATTTTTTAAAAAACTCAAATAAATAAAAATGATTTTAAATTGGATCCAGCTCTGGCCTGCTGTCTCTTAGAACAAAAAGTGCCCAGAGCACTGCCCAGCAAGAGACTTCCTTGGATGGCTGTGGGGAGGGAAGTTTGGGATGTCACTGGATGAGGCATCATGATGAGAGCCGTGGCAGGAGCCGGGCTCAGCACATCTCACCACTGGGAGTCTGAGAGAGGCTCCCTGCTAGCTGCCACCTTCTCAGTGCAGGTCAGCAGCATGTATGATGAGTTTCATTGTCTTCCATTCTGTTCAACAATACTGGGGATGTGGCTTACCAAAAATCCAGTGGTTACATATGTGAAAAACTATGGATTTCAGGACATGCAGCTTCTTATACAAGTAGAAACATCATTTTTTAAAAACCATAAAAGTAAAGTAATCCCAGTAGATGAATCAGGCTGTGTAAATGGATGGTATCTTCAGTTCTCATCTGGGAAATCAATCTAGTATTAAAGTTACTAGTCTCACTCCAAAAATGTGACACATGAAAACCATCTTCCTCTAGTTCTGCAGATGTCTGTCTCTTCCAAAACCCAGGGTTAGACCCATAGGCTATTTTTCCCCCCAGAGCATTAATCACACTTTGCAGAACTTATTGTAGGATTGTATCCCACCAGGTTATGAGCTAAAAGACCCTAGGATGTGGTAAAAATAGAATATTAATTTGGGGGGGATGAAATTAGAGAAAAAGTATAAGTAGAATGCTGTAAGTTTCAACTAGAAGGTAAAGCGGTATAAAATAGATCAGAAAAAGAAAGGAATTAAAACAACACAATCAAGATGTTAGGCTGCACTGAAATAGTGATGAGATGCTAAGTTATAAGATTTTAAAACCAAAATATATATGTGCCTAACAAAAATAAACACACAAGAAATCCAGGAGGATACCCACACCTTCAGTCTTCAGTTCATTTCCTACAGTGCTGGATTGACCCAGGGAGACCCATTGGTTGAGACAGCAGCAATGGACAGAAGCTCTAGGATGCCTTTGAAAGCTTCTGAGGGCTTTGGATGGATTTTCCTGGTCCTGGAGTAGATTAGGAGATGACTGTCAATAGAATCTCCCAACTCTGGGCACTTGAACTTCAATCAAAAACCACTTGTTGATCTTTAAAGATGAGTAAAAAGAATCTATTTAAAAAAAAAAAAAAGCAAAACAGGACCACTACCATTTTTCAGATGCTTTCTATTTGGCAGGCAATTTCGTGAGGTCAGTACTCTGTTAACCCTTATAGCATCACCATTTACAATTGAAGGACTTGGGACTCCAGGAGAGGTTAAGTAGGCTGAGGTCATAAAGACATCAGATACAGTTAATTATTATGGGATATTATTGTGCTGTTTACTTTTAACTACTGTGCAAAACTATCAATACTGCCTTCATGTTTTAAAGAATGCCCTATCTTCCTTACAGACTGTAAGCACTTCCAAGAAGGAGTCTCAGAGTGAATTTATGTTCTAGCTTAGCCTCTGGTCCAGTGCTTCACATAAATCTGCATTTAGTAAATATTTAATGGGAATTTCCTGGTGATCTAGTGGTAGGGACTCCATGCTCTCACTGCTGAGGGCCAGGGTTCAATCCTTGGTTGGGGAACTAAGATCTCACTAGCCATGTGGCATGGTCCAAAAAAATAAAAAAGCATTTACCATGCAAATAGAGTAACTTTCCATTTGCTTCAGAATCAGTTCCAAAAATATTTTTCAGATATCACTAAATTTTTTATGATGTCTCTGCTTTATCCCAAAACCTCTTTAACAGCATCCTTTTTTCTTCCAAAGTAAGTGCAAATGAATTATACCAAAGGGCTCCTCTTCATCCCTCCCCCTCCTCCTCCACCTTGGGGTAATTTGGTGAGGAGGCCTCCTGGGTCCAAATTTGAATTAGAAAATATCAACACCACAGTATGTTCCCCAAAGAGGAAAACATGATCTATTTTCAATCTTGTGTTTCAGAACACACAGCTGTGTGACTTCCTAATTTATTATATTCGCCGTCTGCCTCCAGACAGCTCTCAGCCTGCTGCTGCTTCTCTACCCACCCCCTCGCTATGGGAAATGGGGTGGACTTGAACCAGCCCAGAGCTTGGACTCTAGTGAAAGGCCAGTAAACTGTTCCTCCCAAGACGCCTCCTACCCAAGCAGGTGCATTAGGCTCTAGGACCTGAAGGGAGCCTGGCCCCATGGGATGACAGCTGTAGGTTGGGAAGCCAAGCTTCCAGCTCCTCGAAGGTCAGTGTCAGCTGCATGCATGTCTCCCTAGGGTGTGGTCATTGTCCCCAGTCTCCAGAGAGAACAAAGCAGCTTTGGGTGGGTCTTGGCAACCAAGCCCAATGTGGCTTCCCTTAATTGGGCTTTCCAAGGGTTTTGGCCATAAGCACAAATTGCAGCTGTGGCCTGAGCATCTTTAGAAGTGTGAATCATTTTTTTTTCTCCTGAAGAAGCTATTTTGAGCTTTATAATTGCATATTTCCATGTTGTTTTTTTCATAGAGTGAGTAAGGAGAATGACTTGCATTTTTTTTTTTTTTTAATAGAAATCTGCTGGGTTCTATGCTCTTCTGTCTTGTGTAACACAGGCCAGTCATTCCTGAACTTGGTTGTGCATCAGACTTACTTGAGGGGAACTTCTGTGATTTATAAATTCTTGCAATGGAATCCAGAAATCAGCACATTTTATAAACTCCACGGTTCATTTCCAGGCAGCGAGACTGGCCTCTCCTAGGTTTGGGAATCTCTTTTTAACCCCCTTTCTCCTCACTGTGGTAATTTGGATCCCAGTTAAATGGTTATCTTTATGGAGTGCTAAGAGCCCTTGATTGCTTAGTCACTCAGTCCTGTCTGACTCTTTGCAACCCCATGGACTGTAGCCCACCAGGCTCCTCTGTCCATGGAGATTCTCCATGAAGAATACTGGAGTGGGTTGCCATGCCCTCCTCTAAGGGATCTTCCCAACCCAGGGATCGAACCCAGGTCTCCCACATTGTAGGCGGATTCTTCACTGTCTGAGTCACCTAGACAATGAGTTGATGAGAACTAGATGAAATCTAGTTCTATTAACAGATCCACTACTGACCAGCTCTATATAAATATCGTCTCCTATGTGGTCCTCAGTTTCCTCTGGTGAAAACATTGTTATTGCCCAAGTGGCCACCAGGTTCAAAACTGCTATGTTCAACAGAATCCTTTTTATGAACCCGAGAAGGTAACCCTAACCACTGCATTAGTTAATTAGAACTTGGCCATCATCAGTTCTCTAATTACATGTATACAACCTAGATTAGTTAGTGGATTCTGTGTAAGAGAACTACAGAGAAGCACAAAGACCTTGTGAGGAGGAACTCCTAGTGATAAGGCAACCTCTCAGCATGGACCAGAGGACTTGCAAATATCCGTGCACTCACCTTTTGAACATAAAATTTAGTTAAATGTGCTTTCTCTCTGTGGATGTTTTCCTCCTTTGAAAAATCAACTTTGTTGCCAACAAAGAATTAAACCTTAATTTTGCCAGAAAAGATAAAGGAAATAGCAAAAAAAAAAAAAAAAAAACCTTCCTCTCACTTCAGTCTTCCCTGCCTGGATGATTTCACCGTGTCTTTTCCCACCTTGTCATCCTCTCGGCTGGGTTTGGTGGCTCTTGCCTCACTCCATGATGCAGTGGGGCTGTCGGGGGCTGAAGCAGCTGCCTTACCCATCTTTACTTGGAAACAGGAGTGTTTAAATAATCCCGAAACTTGGAAGAAGACACAAGCCTAAATCCAAATGCTACTTAACATTTCTGCAAGTCATTCCTATCCCCACTTGGAGAAGCACAGCTCTGATGGTTCTATGGCTTTTATTGGCTATTTAATGGTTTAAGGAACAGCTTTGCACTGGAGCCCATGGAATCCCACCAAATTGCACAGACCATCCCAACATGTCTAGATCAGAACACATCTGCTACTCTTTGTGTCATGAATGTTGTCGGAGGAAACCTTGGATTTAAGGCCTTGTGGAGTTGACTGTTTTGATTATTTTTTTTAAATGTTGTTTTGGATTAGGAGTTTACATTGATGCATATACTTTAAAAACTTTTCCTTATAGAAATGAGCTAATGCCATGTGTATTACTTGGTAATCTGATTCTTTTTAAGATGTTACAGGCCTCTTTCCTCTCAGTAAATGTAGTCATTTGCAGTTCATGCAAACTTTGAGCAGTTGAAAAGTATTCCATTTCATATCTATGGCCGTCATGTAGATACAGATATAAATAGTATCCCATTTTCTGAAAGTATGAATCTCTTATTCACAGATACTTAAATTGCTTACAATTTTTTTTTAATGAAGGGCATCAGGATGAACATTTGCTCAGTAAATACAGTTTGCATCTTAGTACTAGGGCTGTGACAGTAAAATTAAACAGAACACCATCCCTTCTCTTAAGTAGCATATATTTTACTTGGAGACCAACAGAAAACAAGCAAATGAAGAAGTATGTCATGTGGTAAAAAACACAACAGAGACAGATCAGACAGAAAAGGGAAGATGCATGACATTGCCTCACTAAGATGATGACATTGATCAAAAGTATGAAGGAAGTGAGGGAGGGGACCAAGGAAGTATCGAATCAAGAGCTTCCTTGAAAGAGCAAACAGCAGTGCAAAGGCCCTGAAGCAGATGTGTCCAGCAGAAAAAAAGTGCAAGGAGCCCAGTGTGGCAGGAGCAGAGGGAACCTGGGGAGAGGAGCAGGAGATAAAGAGGGTCTGAGGAAGAAGAGACTCTGCCGGCCCTTTGTAGCCCACTGTAACAAGTTTAGCTTTTACTCTGAGTGAAAAATGAAGCCATGGGATGGATTGAGCATGCATGAGGCATTATGGGACTTATGATTTGAAAAAAATGGTTTGGTTTTTTTATTGAGATTAGACTATGGGGGAAGGCAAGTTAATATATTCCACTACAGTGACCAAGCTGAGAGATAATGGTGTCTTAAACCAGTGTTAGCAGTGGAGATGCTAAAAAGCAGTTGAATTCCAGGAAATTAAAAGAGGAGTCAAGGATGGGCAGTTAGAAGCAAGAAATTGTCATTGAGAATGATGAAGGGCATAGAAGATTAGCAGTTCTGTTTTGGTCATGTTAATGTTGAGATGCCTTTTAGACATCTAGATGTTGACTTTGCAGTTGGATGTGTGTGTGTGTCTAGAATTCAGGGGATGGTTCTGAGCTGGAGCTCTAACTTTCGGCATCATCAGCATATAGACCCTATTTAAAGCGATGAGATTGGATGAGAACAGTGAAGAGGTTTCAGAACTGAACTCTGAGCACCCCAAAGTTGAAGGCTGGGGAGAAGAAGAATGACTCTGGGTAGAATCATAGAGCTGTAGGAAGATAATCAAGAGAAAGTTCAATTAAAGGTGAAGGAGAGATTGCGTGTATAAAATACTGCAGACTGTGGAGTTAAAAGAGGTTTGAACATTGATTTTAGCAATGTGGAAGCTCAAGGTGATCTGAGCAATGGTAGTTTCAGTGCAAGGATGGGAAAAGAGCCTGACTGGATGGGTTAACAGCCAGAGAGGGCAGAAGGATTGGGACAGTGACTACAGAAGAGTCCTGCTCATCGTGTCTGAGGATCGCTGCAGGGATGTATTAATAGTAAAAAGTCAGCTTTTAGAAACTTTTCTAGCAGTTTGACATGGTCATGACATTCAGGCACAGGATCATTTTTCTATTGATTAATTTTATTTCATTTTTCATGAGTATCTGTTTCTGGTCACAGATTAGAAATGAAAAATAAACCAGTCCTTCACTACACAGAGTTTGATAGGTGTTGATGTGGGCTGTTGAAAGATGATTTGCTTTATGGCAGAGCAGAAAAATAAAGTGGAAGCTGGAGGGGAAGTTACAGTCAAGTGTCAAGTGTGACTTTTTTTAGTCTTTTTTGTTTTTTAAATACATGTTCTAGAAAAGGAGTCAGCAAACTACTAGTAATGGGCTCCCCACCTATTTTTTAAATTAATTTTTATTGAAGTATAGTTGATTAATTATGTGTTATATTATATGCATTAATTCAGTTGTATAGCAAAGTGATTCAGTTATATATTTTTTCCTGATTATTTTCTACTAAAGATTATTCCAAGATATTGAATATAGTCCCCCATGCTATACTGTAAATGCTTGTTTGTCTTTCTCTGTCTGATTTACTTCATTCAGTATGATTATTTCTAAGTACATCCATGTTGCTGCAAATGGCATTATTTTATGCTTTTTCATAGCTGAGTGATGTTCCATTGTGTTTATATATACCACGTCTTCATTGTCCTTGCATTTGTTGACAGTCGTTTAGGTTGCTTCTGTATCTTGGCTGTTGTAAGTAGTGCTGCTATAAATACTGGGGTTCATGTGTCTTTTCAAATTACAATTTTCATCTTTTCTGGATATATACCCAGGAGTGGGATTGCTGAATGACATGGTAACTCTATTTTTAGTTTTTTAGGGAACCTCCATACTATCTTCTGGTAGTGGCTACACTGATTTACAGTAAAGTGGAACTTTTTTAACAATGGGAGAAATTATGGCACTTGTATGTGCTCATGGGAAAATTCAGTAGAGAGGGAAAAACTGATGATGACAGAGAACTGTATCTTTGTGACTAAATCTGTGCACACATCTGTAATAATTTTCTTGTTAAATATCTACCAGCAGATCCTGAATCAAAGAGTACATGCTTTTAGTATTTTTTAATCTGATGTAACATATGCCCATTGTTGAAAATTTTTTAAATTCAGAGAAGCAAAACTAGTGATCATCCATGATCCCACCACCAAAATAGATCGGTATATATCTTTTCCTTTAAGAAGAGATTAAACCATAATATATGAAATACATTATTTTTTCATTTCATATGTTGTGACTATCTTCCTACAATAAATATATAATTACATGTATTATTTAATGTCTGCTTAATATTTCATTGTGTGGATCAACTATAATTAGTTTAACCAGACTCTTATTGCAGAATACTTAGGGATGTTCCATTTTTTAGTGGAAATAGCATTGTGATATCCATCTTCGTAATTCCATCTTATTATTTCCTGAGGATTAATTCTTAGTAGATATTCTATGTCAGATGATCTGAAAATTTAAAGTTTCTTATTCCTTTACAATTTACCCATGGAAAGGATGAAGCATTTGCACTCTACTGAGCAGTCATGAAGATTTAGATACAAGCTTTAACACAGTTTTTTAAACTACTGGAAAAATTGGGAGTGGGGCAAGAAACCTAGTTGAGATGGTGGGGACTGGGGTGATGATATGTGGGGAGTTGCTCAGACAGATGGACATGTATCTCATAGATCTACTGTATATGATAGAGGCTTATAGGTCTAGATATGACCTATAGTTGTCCATACCACAGACACATTATGACTTTTGTAAGCCCCAGGTGCTTTTGCCTTTGTGGGCAGCTTATTCTGTAAAGCAATGTTAAAATTTATATTTTAAGACTGCATGACATCACTTACATATGGAATCTAAGAAAAAGGTACAAATGAACTTATCTTCAAAACACAAATAGGGTTACAGATGTAGAAAACAAGCTTACAGTTACTAGAGGATAAAGATGGGAGGGGATACAGTGGAAGATTGAGATTGCCACATACATTCTACTATATATAAAATGGATAATTAATAAAGACCTACTGTATTGCAAAGCAAAGTCTACTCAATATTCTGTAATGACTTACATAGGAATAAAACCTAAAAAAGAATGGATATATATATATGTAGAAACTAACATAATATTGTAAACCAACTACATTCCAATAAAATTTAAAAAAGATTAGTGAAAAATCTGCAAAAAAGACTACATTGCAATAAAGATGACTGTAATCCAGGCTGGATTCACTGTTCTGTGTTAGTTGTTATCCTATTTATGTTTTTCTTCTAACTTTTTAAAAGCAATTCAGATGAAAACAATTTCACGGACTGGAGAGTATTAATACCCACAGACCCTCAGAACTGTGCCTGCGAAGTGCCATGGATAGATTGGCCCTGATTATGTGTCTCTGTAATTTTAATAAAGAATTGATATGAATTACGAAAAAATAAAAGAAAAATGTCAGACAAAATTTATAAATATTCACGCTCCCTAAGTAGTTTCACTTCACTGTAGCCACAAAGGGAGGATATACATTCTTCTTCTCCCATATATTCTATTCCATTTCCTTCCCACCAGTGGACTGTAACAGAAGACTTGGTAAAAGTAAAGGTAAAACCTCACTAGCTTCCCTCCCAAACTTGCTGCTATTTCTGATCCCTGCCCCTATTTACCCAGTTGTCCCCCCAAAACTCCAAAACTTAAGGTCATCTTTAGTCACAGCCTCAGGTCCATAGTCAGTCAATGACCAAGCCTTGTCAAGTCAGCACCTAAAGGTTTCTTTCTAGAATTTTTTTAAAAATTGAGATATAATCAACATGTAAGTTTGTGTTTGTGTTAGCCCTTATGATGTAATAATTTGGGAAGGGAAGCTGATAATGTATATATTGCAAAATGATGATCAGAGTTAGTTTAGTTAACATCCAGCACCTCATGTAATTACAAATTTGTGTGTGTGATGAGAACTTCTAAGATCTCTTCTAGCATTCTTCAGATATGCAACACTGTTAACTCCAGTGTTGTTAACTGTAGTTACCATGCTGTATTTAGTTGTCTTATAACTGGAAGTTTATACCTTTTGACCACTTACGATTTCTTCCGTCTCCATATTTCCTTGTGTTTGCACTGCCAACATCCTGATTTAGATCACCATGGTACTGCCTCCACACTTGCTTGCTCTAATCCATCCCTACTCCATCCTGCAACCTGGGCTTTATCTAAGGCATAAATCATATCTGTTTAATCTGATTTATTAAAATAGGATGGCTCCCATTGCCTCCTGTTTTGTCTCAGAATAAAATCCAAACTTCTGTTTACTACCCTTGCATCTCAGTCGCTTCAGTCATGTCTGACTCTTTGTGACTCCATGTACCATAGCCCGCCAGGCTCCTCTGTCCATGGGATACTCCAGGCAAGATTACTGGAGTGGGTTGCCATGCCTTCCTCCAGGGGATCTTCCTGACCCAGGGATCGAACTCATGTTTCATGTGTCTCCTGCATTGCAGGCAGATTCTTTACTGCTGAGCCACCCGGGAAGCCCTAGTTCTTTTCCGAGACCTGGGCAAACAGGTGGGCTCTCTCCAAACCCCTGAGGCAACCAGGTACATTGCTGCATTTGGCCTGAGTCAACATTAGTCCACTCAAAGGCAAACAGATATTGTGATGAGGAATGAACTGGAATACAGAAGAAGGCATCCTTAAGATCAAGTCCTATAAACCTTTCGGCATCCTCAGGAATTTGGGTTAATATGTTATAAAGAATGGCCAGGGGAGATTATAGGGATCATTGTACCGTTTACTGCTGTAGGGTCTTGTACCATCCTATATTCCCCATTTGGCTTAGCAACTGGTAGAATAGGAGTGTTACAACAGAGACTGGCAGAGCACCAAAAGGTCATGCCTTAGGAATTGACCCACGAGGAGTTGTAAACCCTTCTTCTCTTCCAACTTTATAGGCTATTCTCTCTTGCTAGGATAAGTAGTTTATGGTCTAAGGCTGATTCTTACAGGTTGGGTGTTTACAGCCCTTCCAGGGATTCCTTTGTCCCATACTTCTCCTTGTAGAATATGGCCAGGAATAGAATCTTGTTATTCTGGCTGATCTTAGACAGGGTTAAAATAAGGGACTGTTCAGGGCCTCCTAACCAGAGTATGACCCCAAGGGAGCTTGAAAAGTCCTTCCCAAGGAGAGGAGTAGGACACTGAGCCACAACTAGAAAGACATGCAAAATCAACCACTGCCTTACTACCCTTGCCCTCCGGAAATCCCATCATGACATTCTTCCTCTTCACTCTGGACCTTTACATACATAGGCTCCTTCCAGAGCATCCATCTTTTGATCCTTTACATCCCTACATCAGACTCACTCTTCAGCCCCCACTTCCTGACAGCAACATTCCACAGAGCTGGACTCGAGGCCTGAAATTCTCCCACCAAGGCACATTCACATACATGGAAATGACATTTCCTTGTCTGTCTTTGCACATTTTCTCCCTTCAGCTTCATCTACTTTATAGTACAGTTCCATCCAGATTCTTATATAAGGCTGTCCATTAATCCAGCATAGATGAAAAGCACGCAGAAGCTGCCTTGGGGGACAGCTAGTGGGTACCATATGGAACTGGAGGAAAGATAAATTTTGTTTTAAAGTTGAATCCGTTGACTCTGGGACTATGATCTGGACAGATGAGAGTCAATGAAACCTGCCAATCAGTTCAAGCAATGTCATATGGGATGAAGAAGACAGTGGGATGGGTCTTAGCCATAGTGTCTGACAGACATAAGAACTCAACAGATGCTGCCTTTTGCCTTCATCCTAGAGAAGGCTAGCATTGGGAATCTGGTCCCCCAGGGTTGGCCCTATGCTCTGCTGGGGCCTGCCTGCTGGATGGTGGGGCAGGCCCAGACTGATATGACTGTGTCAGTCAGCTTGAGGTTAGAAACCAGCAGGTGAATCCTGCTATGTTTAGATCCTCACCAATAGGAGCAAGATGCTTCTTCTCTTTATGTAAGAATGGAGTCCAGGTTTCTTTGCTGCTGTTAGTCTTGAGAAAAAGTCAGAAGCATAGGCAGTGACATTTATAGCTATTTTGACTGGCTAGAGAGTTGAGTTTTCAGAGGATGAGGAAACAAACAAGAAAATTGAAACCAAAATATATTTAATCCTCTAGATTTTGGCCCATTTTGCTTCTTTCTTATAACTTTGGTCATTGTAGCTGATGAGATGGTAAGGAGGGGACCCATGGACTTTTTTTTTTAACCATCTCTATGCCGTATGGCTGCCCGCATTTATGCTTAAGATAATAGCATAATTTCTACTGTTTTGAATATTCCTCTGGGTCGTAGCCTTGAGTCAGTTGATTTCTAACTTTGATTAGTTCATGAGATGTGGTTATAAGCATCTTATCTGAAGAAATAGGAATAAAACATCAGGAAGGAGGCAGTCAAATGGATTATTCTCTTGAAATAATTGCGAATGGTGACTCATTTGGGTAACGAAATCACTTTGGTGAATTTTGAATAGCGTTTTTAAAAATGGAATAAAATGATTTTTAGAGTGCTTCACAAGTAGCAGAGACAAGTGTTTCATTAGATCAGTTTCATCTGCATGTATGCTGGGATACAAGATGCATTTTGTGCTGTCGGTCATGGTTGAAAAAGTTTAAAAGCCTCCTCCCCTGCCCCTTCATAAGGCAATTCACCTTGAAATTACCTACTCTATAGAGCATTGTCTGTTTTAACATTAATGTATGCATGGCATATTTTTTTATTCAGATGTGTTATTCCATCAAAGTTTATCTTAATGGATGAGTTGCCTACCTCACAATGATACGAGTGAGGCTGATCATCACCCATAAGCATCTCTTGAGTGATTTCTGCTCACTACTCACATCTATCTTTTCTCTTGGTACCACTTCTAGTTCTTGGTGATAGCCCCAAATTTCTAGGCTCTTTAGAAGGACTTCTTTACAGATCAGAAAATGAGAATTGTATGTGTGATATTTCTTATATGTACATAAGAGGGAGCCACAAGATATATCTTTATTTTTTTGTTGTTGTTTTTGTTTTTTTTGTTTTTTTTTTACAAGATATATCTTTAAATGAAAGGGCAGTGTCCAGTCTTTTGTGCCAAAAATGACTGGAGCCTTAAAACAGCTTTTGTGTTTCTGATTAGTTTCAGTGTTTTACCCATGTTGTATCTGAAAGACAATATTCTGTTTTAAACAGTTCCGAATGGAAAGCCATTCAACCACCATGTATGTAAAAGCCGGTATCATTTAGCAGAAATGTCTGGCTAAATGTAAATGCCATTCCCTCCTTCTGGGCTCCCTTCATGCAATCGAGAGAATGTGAATAAGTGGGACATGAGAAAGCAATTCTGAGGTCCTGAATAATAAGAAAATCAAAATTCACTCCCACTCAAACCTAGGACTATGGAAAATCCCCTATTGCTTTGGGCCTTTAAAGCCTCCAAAATCTGGTTTCTGTCTTCTTTTCTAACCTGACTCTCTATACAACTTGGGAAAAAGAAAAAAAAAAAGCAAAAACAAAAACCTAAACCCTAAAGTAGCTGCCACAACCAGATTGCATTTCCTTTAGATATAGGCCATTTGCAGTACCTTAAAAAACCAAACTACCTCTTTTGTGCCTTGACTCTTTAGCACTTTCCTCTGTAACTGTTTTTGGTCTAATTCAATCCAGGCTGTATGGTCCAGGTTATTGGCACAAAATGTTTGGAGACCCTCCTGATTAATTTGAATTCAGTAGGTTTCTGTAGAGCACTTAAATGGTTCAAGAACTATACTCAAAAATACATGTTTCTCCAGATCTGAAAGAGACACGTGCACCCCAATGTTCATCGCAGCACTGTTTATAATAGCCAGGACATGGAAGCAACCTAGATGCCCATCAGCAGATGAATGGATAAGGAAGCTGTGGTACATATACACCATGGAATATTACTCAGCTGTTAAAAAGAATTCATTTGAACCAGTTCTAATGAGATGGATGAAGCTGGAGCCCATTATACAGAGTGAAGTAAGCCAGAAAGATAAAGAACATTACAGCATACTAACACATATATATGGAATTTAGAAAGATGGTAATGACAACCCTATATGCAAAACAGAAAAAGAGACACAGAAGTACAGAACAGACATTTGAACTCTGTGGGAGAAGGTGAGGGTGGGATGTTTCTAAAAGAACAGCATGTATATTATCTATGGTGAAACAGATCACCAGCCCAGGTGGGATGCATGAGACAAGTGCTCGGGCCTGGTGCACTGGGAAGACCCAGAGGAATCGGGTGGAGAGGGAGGTGGGAGGGGGGATCGGGATGGGGAATACGTGTAAATCTATGGCTGATTCATATCAATGTATGACAAAACCCACTGAAAAAATAAATAAATAAATAAAGGGAAAAAAAAATACATGTTTCTTCATCATCTCCCCCTCCTGAGAAACCCGCATACAAAATCATTCAGTTCAGATCAGTTCAGTCGCTCAGTTGTGTCCGACTCTTTGCGACCCCATGAATCGCAGCACGCCAGGCCTCTCTGTCCTTCCCCAACTCCCAGAGTTTATTCAAACTCATGTCCATCAAGTCAATGATGCCATCCAGCCGTCTCATCCTCTGTCGTCCCCTTCTCCTCCTGCCCCCAATCCCTCCCAGCATCAGGGTCTTTTCCAATGAGTCAACTCTTTGCATGAGGTGGCCAAAGTGTTGGAGTTTTAGCTTCAGCATCAGTCCTTCCAATGGGCCTGATCTCCTTTAGGATGGACTGGTTGGCTCTCCTTGCAGTCCAAGGGACTCTCAAGAGTCTTCTCCAACACCGCAGTTCAAAAGCATCAATTCTTCGGTGCTCAGCTTTCTTCACAGTCCAACTCTCATATCCATACATGACCACTGGAAAAACCATAGCCTTGACTAGACGGACCTTTGTTGGCAAAGTGATGTCTCTGCTTTTTAATATGCTATCTAGGTTGGTCATAACTTTCCTTCCAAGGAGTAAGCGTTTTTTAATTTCATGGCTGCAATCACCATCTGCAGTGATTTTGGAGCCCCAAAAAATAAAGTCTGACACTGTTTCTACTGTTTCCCCATCTATTTGCCATGAAGTGATGGGACCAGATGCCTTGATCTTAGTTTTCTGAATGTTGAGCTTTAAACCAACTTTTTCACTCTCCTCTTTCACTTTCATCAAGAGGCTTTTTAGTTCCTCCTCACTTTCTGCCATATCTATTGAGCATCTACAATGTCACACATCTTGATCTTGGTACTGGAACTTGTCTGATTTGTTGAAGATAACATAGAAGTCAATCGTGGAATTATCTTTGTGCTTTTAATTAACTTATATTCTAACATCAGTGCAGCCATGTGAATAAAACCATTTATTAGAGATATAACAAAATCTCCATGCATCATTTTGAACTGTTCAACAAAGAAGTGTTCCATAGAAACAAAAGACTTCACTAGTCTTTGGTTTCTATCTTTGGTTTAGCCAAGTGATATTTTGTAGCTTATATTTTATTTCTAAATTTCCTTTTTGACACTGTGCATTTTATAGAGGATCAGATTTTTATTTTCTAAATAAATGATTATATAATAATTGATTTTTATATATTTGATTTTTCTCTGCCATTTTTTATCTAAAAATTACATAAAACCAGTATCATGTCACATGTATATGTGTATATATAAACATTATAAAATCAACACATTAAAAATAAATTTTTAAAAACAGTATGTATTATTGAAATTTTAGAAAATGGGGATTTTTAAAAATTTATTTTATTGAAGTAAATTTGATTTACAATGTTGCATTAATTTCTACTGTACAGCAAAGTGATTCAGTTTTATATATATATATATATATATATATATATATATACACACATATACATATATTTTTTCATATTCTTTCCATTATGATTTACCTCAGGATATTGAATATATCCTGTGCTATATAGTAGGACCCACTGTTCATCCATTCTTCATATAATGATTTGCATCTTCCTCTCCCAGACTCTCATCCACGCTTCTCCCACTCCACCTCCCTTGTAACCATAAATCTGTCCTTTGTGTCTATGAATCTATTTCTATTTCAGAGATAATTTGTGTCATATTTCAGATTCCACATGTAAGTGACATCATATGGTATTTGTCCCTCTCTTTCTACTTAATTCTAGGTCCATCCACGTTGCTGCACAGAGCATTATTTCATTCTTTTTAAAGGCTGAGTGATATTGCATTATGCATACATAGCACATATTTATCCATTTATCTGTTGATGGACATTTAGTTTGTTTCCATTTCTGGCTATGGTAAATAGTACTGCAACAAACATTAGGATGCATGCTTTTTTTTTTTCATTATAGTTTTGTCCAGATACATGCCCAGGAGTGGGATTGCAGGATCTTATGGCAACTCTTTATTTTTAGTTTTTTGAGGATCATCCATACTGTTTTCCACAGTGGCTGCACCAATTTACCTTCCCACAAACAGGGTAGGAGAGTTCCCTTTTCTCCACCCCTTCCAGCATTTATTTGTAGACTTTTTAAATGATGGCCATTCTGACCAGTGTGAGGTAGTACCTCATTGCAGTTTTGATATGCATTTCTCTAATAATTAGCAATGTTGAGCATATTTTCATGTGCCTGTTGGCCATCTGTCTGCCTTCTTTGGAGAAACGTCTGCTTAGGTCTTCTGCCCATTTTTTGATTGGGTTGTTTTTCTCTGTCATTGAGCTGTATCAGCTGTTATATATTTTGGAAATTAACCTCCTGTCAGTGGCATCATTTACAAATATTTTCTCTTGGTCCATAGATTATCTTTTCATTTTGTTTATTATTTCCTTTGTTGTACAAGTACACATAGATTGATTAGGTCCCATTTGTCCATTTTTGTATTTATTATTATTGCCTTGGGAGGCAAGAAAACCTAAAAAAAACCTTGGTAAGATTTATGTCAGAGAATGGTTAGCCTATGTTCTTTTCTAAGAGTTTTATGGTGTCATATCTTATATTTAAATCTTTAAAGCCATTTTAGTTTATTTTTCTGTTTGGTGTGAGGTTGTGTTCTAACTTCATTGATTTATATACAACTGTCCAGCTTTCCTAACAACACTTTCTTTTCTCCATTGTATAGTCTTGCTTCCTTTGTCATGGTTGAATTTAGCATAGGTGTATGGGTTTATTTCTAGGCTCTTTATTCTGTTCCCTTGATCTATATGTCTGTTTTTGTGCTAATACAATACTCTTTTGATTACTGTAGCTTTGTAGTGTTGTCTGAAGTCTGGAAACGTTATGTCTCCTGCTTTGTTCTTTTCCCTCAATATTGCTCTAGCAATTCTGGGACTTTTGTGGTTCCATATAAATTTTAGGATTATTTGTTCTAATTCTGTGAAAAATATCATGGGTAATTTGATAGGGGTTGCATTAAATCTGTAGATTGCATTGGATAGTGTGGCCAGAAAATGATAAAGATTTTTAAAGAAGAGAATTAAAGTCACTCATTATTCTACCACCCCATGATAACAACTATAAGCAAAGTGATGTGTGTCCTTCTACCCTCTACTGTATCTATGTTTATATCCTCACATTATCTGTAAATCTACATATGTTTGCAGAAACATGCACATATTAAAAATGTAAGGTTTTTCTGCATCTGCAGTTCAGAATCCTATTTTTCTCTTTGCTCAGAATTATCACATCTATAAAATCTTTCTTTATCTTGAAATATCCTTCAAGGATATATTCTTTAATGATTGGATACCATTCCACTGTGTAGATACATCATAATTTATTTAATAGATGTCTTTTTTAATATGTTGAGGTTTTATCTAATTTTTACTATCATAAACACCTCTGAGATCATCATCCTTGTAGATAAATCTGACTTTCATCTTTAGCCTTTTACTTAGAATAAATTCCTAGAAGTGAAATTGCTGGTCTTGTACATCCTTAACTTCTGATTACTTGTTGCCAGACTACCCTCTGAAAAGGTTGTCTCAATATTTGCCTCCCCTTCAACAGAATGTGAGAGAGTGTCTGTGTACCACACTGCTGTAAAAAGAACAAAACCAAGAAATCTCATCATTCACTTGAGAGTTCAAAATATCATCTCAATTTTGGCTATTCTATGAGAAATGTTAAACATTTTCTGATGTATGAATTGGCCATTTGTATTTTATGTATCAAAATGATTACTTCTATCCTAATTATATGAGAATTGTGCATGCCTTATGTTAGGAGCCTGGTGGGCTCTGGCCCATGGGGTCGCAAAGAGTTGGACATGACTGAAGTGGCTTATCATGCTTGCACACATATGTGTAATACATGTTTTAGGGCTTTCCCTGGTGGCTCAGATGGTAAACAATCTTCCTGCAATGCAGAAGACCTGAGTTCAATCCCTGGGTCAGGAAGATCCCCTGGAGAAGGGAATGGCAACCCACTCCAGTATTCTTGCCTGGGAAATCCTAAGGACAGAGGAGCCTGGCAGGATACAGTCCATGGAGTCACAAAGAGTCAGACACGACCAAAAGACTACACTTTATTTCTTTCTTTATGTTATATAAATAAGAGAAACCGATGACATTATCAGGTGACACATGGTTTTTAGGTGAGGACTAAGAAGATCGATTCTTTGAAATAAAGGAGAATTGGTGGTTCTAATTTAAAACATATGTAGGGTGATCATTTTACTTTATATATTTTAGACTGCTTTAAAAATATTTAGAGGAGTTATGTATTGACTTGCATTCTGAAATTAAGTTGTGGCAATCCAAACCCTATTGTCAGAGGGATCTTTTAAAAAAAAATCCCTTTGTAGGTGTTTCAACCACTTTGGGGGACATTCTTCTCATTATTGAGTTGCCAAAGGCCTATATAGGGTAGTATTTAATTTGTTAAGGTTTTAGATTCTTTTTTATTTAATACTTTTATTAAAAGAGTAGCACATGATATTATAAAGTAAATTATATAGAAGATTTAAAACAAAGAGAGTGAATTCCCCTCTCCATCCTCAGTTTGCTTCTTCTTGATTCCCACATCTCAGCAGTAATCTTGGTATGATGAACTTGTCTGGTCCTCTCTGATTGAATAGACTAATGTATTGTGTGTGTGTGTGTATGTGTGTGTGTATGATATTATAGAACTCACTAATTTTAACAGCTGGGCAATATTCCAGAGTAATGTCTGACCTAATATCATGTTTGAAATGTGAACACAAGCAATGTGAGATTTACCTCGGGGGATTTTGTTTATTTTAATCATTTTGGAGAAATTGAGGGTTCCAGGAGATGACCTTTTTGACTAATGTTAGTAGAGAAGATATGGTAGAATGAGTATTTTTTAAAGTTATGTCAAATAGAGGAAGATGCAAATAGAAGAAGATGATATCAAACTTAAATTGTCCTCTTTATTTAAATTTTGGAACTGAATTAAATTTTGGGAGGAGAATAATAAGGGAAAGTGCATCTTCAAGGAGCTTTCTCTGGAATTCTCTTAGAGAGTTAATCACAATATCCAAAATTGATTTTATCTTTGGACAATAATCGTTTCAAGACTCTAAAATACAGTCATGAAATCCTGCTAGTTTCTTCCTGAAACCATGAGGCCAGCTTTAGGAAAAATATGATTTTTGTCCCAGAATTGCAAGTGTGGTGAGGAGTATGAGGTGTGTATGTGGGTGGAAGAGATGAATGATTCATTCGCTTCTACCTACAATTCATATAAATGGAATCATACAGCATGTAGCCTTGTGTGTATCACTTCTTTCACTCAATACAATGTTTTCAAGAGTCATCTAGGTTGTCACGTACTGTTTTAATGACAGGTGAGCTTTGTTTTGTTTTGTTTCGCTTCCCCTTTTAAGTCAGGCTTATTGAGTTATAAATAGCACAGTAAAGTTCACCCATTTTAGGTATTCTGTTGTTTAGTTTTGTTTTTTTTTAATTTTTTATTAAAGTTGCTTTACAATGTTGTGTTAGTTTCTGCTGTATGGTAAAGTGAGCCAGCTATGCATGTGTATATATATCCCCTCTTTTCTTTTTCTTTTTTATTTCTTTCCCATTTAGGTCACCACAAAGCATTGAGTAGAGTTCCCTGTGCCATACAATAGGTTCTCATTAGTTATCTTTTTTATACATAGTATCAATAGTGTATATATGTCGGTCCCAATCTCCCAATTCATCCCATCCCCCTCTTTCCCTCTTGGTATCCGTATGTTTGTTCTCTACATCTGTGTCTCTATTTCTGCTTTGTAAATAAGGTCATCCATAACCAATATTTTCAGATTCTACATATATGTGTTAATATATGGTATTTGTTTTGCTCTCAGTTCTTTAGTTTTGATACATATATGGAATTCCAGTTGAGCTATTTCAAATCCTAAAAGATGATGCTGTGAAAGTGCATGAAATATGTCAGCAAATTTGGAAAACTCAGCAGTCGCCACAGGACTGGAAAAGGTCAGTTTTCATTCCAGTCCCAAAAGGGCAATGCCAAAAAATGCTCAAACTACCGCACAATTGCACTCATCTCACACCCTAGTAAAGTAATGCTCAAAATTCTCCAAGCCATACTTCAGTAATACGTGAACCATGAACTTCCAGATGTTCAAGCTGGTTTTAGAAAAGGCAGAGGAACCAGAGATCAAATTGCCAACATCCGCTGGATCACCGAAAAAGCAAGAGAGTTCCAGAAAAACATCTATTTCTGCTTTATTGACTATGCCAAAACCTTCTACTATGTGGATCACAATAAACTGTGGAAAATTCTGAAAGAGATGGGAATACCAGACCACCTGACCTGCTTCTTGAGAAATCCATATGCAGGTCAGGAAGCAACAGTTAGAACTGGACATGGAACAACAGACTGGTTCCAAATAGGAAAAGGAGTACATCAAGGCTGTATATTGTCACTCTGCTTATTTAACTTATATGCAGAGTACATCATGAGAAACGCTGGGCTGCAAGATGCACAAGCTGGAATCAAGATTGCCAGGAGAAATATCGATAACCTCAGATATGCAGATGACACCACCCTTATGGTAGAAAGTGAAGAAGAACTAAAGAGCCTCTTGATGAAAGTGAAAGAGGAGAGTGAAAAAGTTGGCTTAAAACTCAGCATTTAGAAGACCAAGATCATGGCATCCAGTCCCGTCACTTCATGGCAAATAGATGGGAAAACAGTGGAAATAGTGGCTGACTTTAATTTATGGGCTCCAAAATCACTGCAGATGGTGATTGCAGCCATTAGCCTATTGAAAAGCAGAGACATTACTTTGCCAACAAAGGTCCGTCTAGTCAAGGCTATGGTTTTTCCAGTGGTCATGTTTGTATGTGAGAGTTGGACTGTAAAGAAAGCTGAGAGCTGAGGAATTAATGCTTTTGAACTGTGGTGTTGGAGAAGACTCTTGAGAGTCCCTTGGACTGTGAGGAGATCCAACCAGTCCATCCTAAAGGAAATCAGTCCTGGGTGTTCATTGGAAGGACTGATGTTGAAGCTGAAACTCCAGTACTTTGGCCACCTGATGGGAACAGCTGACTCATTTGAAAAGACCCTGATGCTGGGAAAGATTGAGGGCAGGAGGAGAAGGGGATGACAGAGGATGAGATGGTTGGATGGCATCACTGACTCAATGGACATGAGTTTAAGTAAACCCCTGGAGTTGGTGATGGACAGGGAGGCTTGGCGTGCTGTGGTTCATGGGGTCGCAAAGAGTCGGACACAACTGAGCGACTGAATGGAACTGATTCAATCAGAATAGAGACTATTTCCATCTCTCCTCAGAATGTTCTCTTTTCAATCGATTTTGCCTTTGATAAATAGCCCTTAGCCAATAGGAGATTGGGGTGGGGGGAGCTGGTGAAGTTAAATCTAACCTGATTGCTGTAAGCCTTCAGCAATCTTATCTATTCAACTTTTAGAATCACACAACTATTCCTTGATGAGAGTGTCCCCCCACCCTTTGTGAAGCATATAGAAAGGAATGTCACAGTAGAGATGAGAGATAGCATGTGTTTCTCTCCACTGGATTAACACACTTTGCTTAATCTTAGGTGGCAGTTTTATGAGATAGACCAGAACCTTCCCCTGACGACAGAGCAAAACTCATGCCCTGCAATCTGAAAGGCGTCACACTGTCTGTTTCTAGAAGTCAGTAATGGCCAGAACTGAATAAGACACACATGCTCAAGAAAACAAGGGGCTATAGATGATCACATGAGGATGAACCCATCCCTTTTGCTAATCATTATTCCTAATTAATACACATAAGCATACACAGGCCCACAAATTTGACAGATGTCCATGGGAGTCAGGAGAGGGTGTGATTTTTAGTGAGCTCATATAGTTGATGGATAACCCCTGTTTTAGGTCTAAGCCCTCTCCTACTGATGAAAAAGAAATAAAGACTAAAAGAAGATTGCGTCTTCATATGAGTTTTTCTCAGCCTACGGTATCTTCTTTAAGTCTGTTTATCACACTCCTGCAAGATGTGGAAGGCTCTGGGAGCACTGCAGATGAAGGGAGTTAAGCAGTTCAGCCTCTTCTGCCATCAAATGGTGCTATGAAGGTGGGGTAATGAGGATTTAAAATGATGCAGTTTCAGCTTCCTCTCTTTTACCTCCCTTGATTACTATCTTCTCACCCCCCAAAGGAATGTCTTCCATGTCTAATCGAATGAGGTGAAGAAGAGAAAATTGCATTTATTTTAAGCTTAAAGTTTAGCCAGATGGGAGCCAGCTTAAGTTTCGTGTGAATATAATTTGATTATTTCCCCATCTCACCATCCCATGTTGAGTTGCCTCTGACAACTGATAAAATTCGCATTTCCAAGCAAATCTAGGATTTAGATATAAATATGCAGAGTGAGCACGCAAATTAACTCATGTTCTCAAAGTTAAAAAGAGTGAAATCGGACTAACTTCATATAAGAAAATTTTTGACTTTATGCTGGTGAGATGCAGCAAAATAGAATATAAACCATAATCAGATTTCAAAATTCTTCCAATTCATAATTTTTAACAGAGTGAGTAGGAGCATTCTAGCAAAGCTGATTACTAAGTCTGAGATCAATTTCCTCATTAACGGTTGATATAAAATTGGAGATAGGCTCCATTTGAAATAATTTTCCCAAACATTGACATAAAAATACTTGTTATGGAATAAATTAAAAATTTGGGAAATGTTATGAGATGGGAGACATTAGAAATTTCAGCACCTATTAGTAGTTCACATTTCTTTGCTTCACTAAGGCACAGGTTGAGAATTGGAATTTCTTCATTTCATACTTGTAGCCCACAACCTTTCTGCTTTTAGTTCTCGATTCTTATACAGTATTATAGATGAAGGGGCTAGGAAGTAAAGGAGTGGAATTTGGTGTTTCTTTGTCAGTCTGATCGAAGTGGTTTGGATCTAGAAACAGATACTTCTTTTTTAAAAAATTAAAAAAAAATTGTAGTGTAATTTCTATACAATGTTGTGTTAATGTCTGCTGTACAATGAAGTGAATCAGCTATATATATATACCTGGTGGCTCAGTGGTAAAGAATCTGCCTACCAATGCAGGAGATGCAGGTTCAGTCCCTGGGTGGGGAAGATCCCCTGAAGAAGGAAATGGCAACCCACTCCAGCATTCTTGCCTGAAAAATCCCATGGACAGAGGAATCTGGCAGGCATAGTCCATGGGGTCACCAAAGAGTCAGACATGACTTAGCGACTAAACAACAAACAGTACATATATATCCCCTCCCTTTTAAACCTCCCTCCCACCCCTCCCCTATCCCATCACAGAGCACCGTGAGATAGTTTTTCTGATAGTCAGATAGTTATCTGAGACACAGAGCTGTCATAGTTTTTCTTCTGAATAGATCCATCTTAGGAACAGAATTGCAAGGTATGGATAAAGCAAGCTTTCATATGTACCCCCATTTTTTTCTAGTTAGACCCAGTGGGGAGGAAGGGCAGAGACTCCGTCCAGATGGTGGAGTAAAAAGTAAAAGCAATAATTCTCACCACTCCAGGCAGTACAGAATGGGAGTGGAGTCATTTCCACACTTGGAGCTTCCCCAAGCAGCAGCAGCTGCAACCGTAGATATGTGAGCAGTCGTGTCCTGGGCGAGGCCACTGCCCAGGTAGGGTTCTGACTTTCAACTGGAGTACCCAGGCATTTGAGGACAAGAGACCCACGAGTCATTTTAAAATGAAGTCATCAGCACTTTTATATTCAGAGGCAGAATTGTTACTTAAATTCAAACTGGTATTTTATAATCAATTTCTATCAGCCACCTTTGTCTTTAGGATCTTCAGTCTTCAAATAATTTGAGGAACCATCTGATGACCTTGGGGGCAGAATCATTACTGAGCAATATTTACTTGAGGGGCCCAGACCTTCTAAAGGGGATTTCTCTAGGACCCCTCAGAATACCCTTTTTTTTTTTTTTTTTGTCAGCAGCACCATCTCCTCCTTTGGAAACCCAGCCTGACCATTCCTGTGTCTCATTGTTAGTGCCCTACCCCATCAGTTCTGTAAGTTTAAATATTGTGTATCATGCTGATATCTGAGCTAGCTGAATTGTCACTGTTTTGTTCTTTTGTAAGGTTAATTTTCTTATTTATGATTTAAACAAATGTTAAAATTTGCATGCCTTAGTGGAGGCGACACAGTATCAACTGTGATGCAAGAAGGTGTGGCTATGTCCATCATATTGAATTTGGGATTTTCATAACCTCAGGTAGAGGGTGAACTGTTTTATTTCTAGGTGAGGATAATCTGCTTAGAGTCATTTCAAACTCATTCTTTTGAGATTTGTGAATTAATCTAGTCCAGGGAGAGCCTATAAGAACATACTTATCAGCTTCATTTCTCAGAAACTTTTAAACCTTTACAGTGTTAGTAATAGAGAAAAATTCTCCCTTTAAGAATTTTTTTATGTGAGTTTTCAAGATATTCTAGACTAACAGTTTCTATTTGAGGCTTGTTCATTTTCTGATTCTAAAGTTAATAGAGATAACTTAGAGAAACAAAGGTGTTTTAATTTAACAACCTAAAGTCATTTCTGAAATTATCTCCTTATTTTTTCTTAAACCTCTCTGCTCTTTTTCTGGTGGTGAAACAGTTTCCTAAACATAGTAGTGAAATTAGAAAATTTAAAGTTAGAAAATAAGATATAAAAGATCATCCCAATAGTCATTGTTAATATTCTTTGCATTTCTGCCCATCTTTGGTGCATATGTGTTTAGAAATCTTGCTCATCATTGTAACCCCACATCCTAGAGGCCTCCTGAAAGTTGTAAGCTCATATGTGCACTCTGGATGATCTTTATCAAGTAAATTATTGCATTCTTTTCAATTGAGAGGGCACCTTAGCATCCTTTGATTAAAATGTTCACTTCTGAAGCATTGTATCTGCAGATGAATGTTTGGGCTGCCTCCTGCCTCCCAGTAACCAGTGACGTCTGTGGATTTAACACCTTTATCTAAAGACAAACGGATGAGTTTCTGTAGAATACATGGATCTTTAAATTGTGATCAAGTTTGCTTCATCAATACAGCTTGTGCAGAATTTTTCTGTCCTGAAAATTGCTCAGATAGAGAATTTATTCCCAAGTCCTTTTTATTGACGTCTCTGTCCAATCAGTTGTAATTCTTCCTGCAGGTAATTGTACCCTCCTAGTTTTTCCTAACTGGGTAATGCAAGTGGATTTTCAAGTATTGGAAACAAATCACAAATACATTGCTCTCCAGTTCCTTTATTGTTATTATTAATTTTGCTCCAGCCTAAAATTGGCGTGAGCCCTTGAGTCCAGTTTTCTCAGTGTCAGTATGTGAGGCATTAAGATCCACTGACCCAAACTCACAACCTTATCAGAGAACGACCCTAGAGTCACACTGTGCCAAGAGAGATTCCATTTTGCCTAGTTCTTGCCATTGTCCTCAAGTTGCTAAATACTAGATTCCAAAGCTCAAGTATAAGTGCATAAACATTTCCATTAGTGGGCATGCCACTCCCAATGGTAACTACAAAACTCAGGCACCTCCAGTGCCCTGGATGTCTGGCTCCAGACCTTCCTTCAGTGTCTTACATGGTTGACTGTCCCTTCTTCCCAGATGGCCTGACTGCTATTCAAGGTAGGCAGTGTTCCAGTTCTCGGTTTGTTCCTCCAGTCTTCTAGGAGTGCTTTCACTGTCAAAATAGATACATATTCAGATCATAGAACACAGGAGCAAAGCCTGTGCTAGAGACACTAACTTGGGAGTCATCGCCCTGTGAGTTGGTGGTAAAGTCATGCTCTTGGGAAGATTGCCTCGAGGGAATTTGGAGAGTGACTAGTGTAGGTCTAGGAGATAAACCTGAAGGAAGCCTTCCTTTAGGGGCCACATAGAGGAAGAGGGGAGCTCCCCTGGTGGTTCAGACAGTAAGGAATCTGCCTGCAATGCAGGAGACCTGGGTCCGATCCTTGGGTCTGGAAGATCCTGTGGAGAAGGGAATCTTGGAAAATCCCATGGAGGGAGCCTGGTGGACTGTAGTCCATGGGGTCACAAAAAGTCAGATACAACTAAATGACTAACACTTTCCCTTCACTTCAAAGGAAGAGGAAGACCATGCAAAGGAGAGGCAGAAGGGGGAGGGACAGAACCAGAAAGCACAGAGGCCAAGGGTCATACATGTGGACCTAAAAGGAGTCCAGGATGAAGGCAGACGTCCTGGTGAAGAGAAAGACTATGATCTTGGTTCTGGAATATTTACTATATTGCCATCTGACATCTTTGCATGTATAACTTTTGTATATTGCTGGCGTTGGTTAACAGTTCTGCAGTTCACTTACCATGGAGGTTTGTTGTATTCATCAGAGAGGGAAAGTATAATCATGTCTTAAAATATTTTAAACTTTGTTCAGTACTAAGTTTGGAATCTTTTATTAGCAACTTTTTTAAGGATTTAGATTCCTTATTGAACCTGAAAAGGAGTGCTGGCCTAATAAAGAAATCCTAATTGGATTAATATTAGTCATGGTTTAGTTATTCCCTAAAAGCTACTTATTGATTTAAAATGCAGTCTTCAGCTCCCCTCAGATATTGCAATCAGACTTTGTTCAAGGGTGAACATCATGTGAATTGACAATCACATAAGATTTAAAACTCTGCCCTTCACACAAGTTTCAGATCCATACCTTCTTTTCTCTCTTGAACTCTAATCAAACCTAAAGGGAATTGGCATTCACAAATAAATAGTATGTTACTGTGTGCATTTTGTGGGATCCTTCTCTTACTGAGGGGATGACATAAAATTGCCTAGTGTTCAGGGCAAAGGTGTCTGATCATTCTCTTTGATGTCTCTGGGTCCACATGCACTGTACCTTCACCAGCTAGTCAAGTGGTGATGGTGGAAGAAAACATTTCTATTCTTCTGTTGTTCAGTCGCTAAGTCATGTCTAGCTCTTTGTGACCCCATGAACTGCAGCATGCCAGGCTTCCCTGTCCTTCACTATCTCCCAGAGTCTGCTCAAACTCATGTCTATTGAGTCAGTAATGCCATCCAACCATCTCATCCTCTGTCACCCCCTTCTCCTCCTGCCCTCAATCTTTCCCAGCATCAGGTTCTTTTCCAGTGAGTCAGCTCTTCGCATCAGGTGGCCAAAGTATTGGAGTTTCAGCTTCAGCATCAGCCCTTCCAATGAATTTTCAGGGTTGATTTCCTTTAGTATCAACTGGTTTGATCTCCTTGCAGTCCAAGGAACTCTCAAGAGTCTTCTCTAGCACCATGATTCAAAAGCTTTAATTCTTCAGCTCTCAGCCTTCTTTATAGTCCAATTCTCACATCCTTACATGGCTACTGGAAAAACCATAGCTTTGAACAATAGCCTTTAATGAGTTACTAATGCAAGTGTTTTCCCTGAGCAACAGCCCATAATGAGTTCCTAATATGAGTGTCTTTCCTCCTGGTCTTCCTCTCGAGGACTGTTGGCTACTTGGTTAATATGAAGATCAACCTAACTGTGCTTTCCCTTGCTTAGGGGCAGTGTTTCCTTGTGCTCTAAATAGTATTAATTTCCATAACTTAATTTACCAGGTCCAAGAGGCGAGCTGCAGTTGCTATGGGAACTTAACTAAATTTCCTGGTGTTAGTACATTTAACACATCAACAGTGATGCTATAGTGATATACGTATGTCTTCCTTTTCCCACTTGCATTTCCTTATCCTTTTAGATGGATTAATCTTGGGCAAAGGAGAAGAGGATTGATTTTCACAGACTAGTTTATCTGATTAGTGTTTTACAATGTTCACCTGGCCAGTTATTTTCATGGTAATTACAAGTCCAAGAAGGCCTATATCTAACCTTTACCTCCTGCCTTTGGTTGGTGCTACTTTTGACAGGCTTTCTAACATCATGGAGGCCTTTGCTGAAAGAGAGAAAAATGTTGTTCATCCCCATACTCTGGGTGCCCACCTTGTGCACCAAACTGAATGTTTGTTGACTGAATGTCACATGGCTTTGTGTATGGTGATAACTTATGTTCATTCACCTTTCGTTTCCACCAGCATGAATCATTTCTTTGCTAAAACTGAAAGGCCTCTTGGGTTAGATATCTATATGCACACAGAGTGTGACTATCAGGGAAGTACTTGCATTGCATTTCTAGGCCACATAATCTTTAGCCTAACATTTGCATATTAATGGATAATTGTAAAACATTATGTAAATTATACATGGTGATGAATATATTATCAAATCAAGTGGCCTTTAGGGGTAATTATAGGATGCTGCTATGTCAACTAGGATGCTGCAGGTTGAATGCTGAACACTTTGCATAGAATAAAATATAACCTGGCCAGGGTTTATTTCCGTCCAAAGTCACGAATTGTCTTTCAGTGTGATTTTCAATGTTTAGATGATGAAGCTAATACTTGGGATGATATTAGTTGCAGAATATTAGGGATTAAAAGAATAAAAGCCTGATTGAAAAATATTAGAGCGTGGAAACTCTTAAGGCTGGTAATCAATTAAATATATTTGAGTCACAAAGTCCCATGAGTATTTATTTCTCTTATTGTACTGATTCAAACATACTTTCTTCTTATTTTTTTTAAATTTTAACATAATCCATTCTCATAGTAAAGTGCAGCAGACAATACTGCCTCTTTAAGTCACCCCACTGCTAAATGACTTCATTTATTGACACGAGTTCTTGAAGACCACTGTCTGCTTTATCACTCTGTTCTCCTTGAGTCCAACTTGATATCTGCTCTTATATGGTGGCAAGAAAGCATTGTGGAAGGAAAGAAGGATGGAAAATAGGGAGGGAGGAAAGAGGCTGAGAGGGAAGCAGGGAGGAAGGGGGAGAAGGAAGAATGGAGGCAGGAAGGGGACAGGCCAGTAAGTACTTCCACCGTGAGAGTGAATTGTGGGCAATCCTAGTCCTTTCTTTGACTGTTTGTTAGGTTTACTGTATGAGGAAAGAAATAAGGTTTCTCTTTAGAACGTATATTTTTCCATCTATAAATATTGACTGTATCTAGTGCTTAGAAAGGAGGCTGTCTCTGTAAATCTCTCTTGGTAGTCAATAGTGTGTGGTAGACTAAGATCTTTATTACCATTTAAATCTGTTCCTTTCTAATCTTTATTTTATTTTATTTATTTTTTTTTTTTGAGCCCCTGGGTGTGAGCCCAGGCATGGACATTTTAAAAATTATTTTTAAATTTTATTTATTTTTTACTTTATTTTTGGCTGCTGTTGGTCTTCATTGCTGCGAGGGCTTTCACTAGTTGCCACGAATATGGGGGCTACTCTCTAGCTGCAGTGCTCTGGCTTCTCATAACAGTGGCTTCTCTTGTTTCATGGGCTTCAGCAGTTGTGGGGCTTAGTTGCCCCACGGCATGTGGGATCTTCCCTGATCAGGAATCAAATCTGTGTCTCCTGTATTGGCAGGTGGATTCTTTACCACTGGGCCACCAGCGAAGTCCTCTAATCCCTTCTTCCTTAAAACCCTTATTTTACTTGATTTCCGTACAAAATGATCCTCCTATCGCCATTATTCCAACCAGTTTTGGTTCTCTGTTCTGTCAATGAAAACTGGGGGTGAAACATTTTTTTTCCTAAAACACACCTGATATTATGCTAGGTATCTACTTCCCAATAGCAAATATAAAACAGTAAGCAAATTTTGGAGGTCAGAACCAGTCATGGATCAAAATAGTCATTCAGATATGTTCTAGGAAATCGGACTTAGCCTGAGTAGCCTTGGAGGTCAGAAACCTCTTGTGTCTGAGTTCCCTGCTCCTCCTGTTCTGTTCCTCCCTGTCCCCAGCCCATCATCATATTGGGCTAGAACTTGGGATATTAACCCACATTTTTGACAAATTAATTTACTTGGTTTATTTATACTTTAAATAAAGATAATGATCTAACATTATGTTGGCTGTAAAGCACAAAATAATTGTTGACCTAAGTTTTTTATGTTTTGGTTGATTTTGTAGAATTTTACAGGCCCATTTCTAACCAGACAAAGGGAAAGGAACTATGCCCGATTAAAAACATTCCTGTTGCTTTCTCAGCACCAGGGTTCAGTTAGATGATTAAATCCCTGCTTTGCTTCATGGTGATTCTGTGACCTCAGATGGGTACTTTCATAAGCCCTTCTGCACCAGCTTTTAAAGACCTGGATAAGGGGGTGGCAGAGGATGAGATAGTTAGATGGCATCGCCAACTCAAGGGACATGAATTTAATCAAACTCTGGGAGATAGTGGAGGACAGAGGAGCCTGTCATGCAGCAGTCCATGAGGTCGCAAAAGAGTCAGACATGACTTAGCAACTGAACAACAGCAATGATGTTTCTTATCTCACAGTTGTGTTGTGAAGATCAAGAGAGATCACAGATATGAAAGTCCCTAACAAAGGGCCTGATTCATAGAAGGTGCTCAACACATGTCTTTCCTTGTACATAACTCTCCTCATTGCCAACTTCTTCCTGCACCGATAATATGGAAACCTCTAAAAGTGACTGTTGTCAAAACTAACATGCCAATAGGTGATCGAGGAACAGCCCATGCCTGCGCTTAGGTAAGTCATTTATTCATCATTAATTTGCCTTTTCTCCATTTCCAGCTCAGATTGGTAATTTGGAGCCATTGGAAACTAATAGGAAAATGGAAGGCATTGCTATCGTTATTGCTCTGGTGGCATGAGGCCTAATGCAGGAAAATTTGAGGGAAGCAAAAGATAATAAAGAAAAAGAGAAACCTGCCTAGAATTAAGCTGTCCTATCTAGGGCCTCCTTCACGTGACTTCAAAGCCACATTTCCTTAAGTGGGAGTTAAAAGCTTAATCTCCTTGCCAGTTAGAATAATTCTTAATGACTAACATAGTACTGAATCATTCTTTGGCTCTGTGAGATACTATTGATGCAGTGCTATAAAGCAATGAAACACAGAAATGGCTTCTGCCATACAACGAAAGAGGAAAATAGAGCAGCTAATTAATAGGCCATAAAATACTTGCTACTGCTGCTACTACTACTGTTACTATTGATACATCCAATTTTTATGGTGTCCTGTATTCGAGAGGCTGATACACTGGTCCACATTCCTGTTGGAATTATGTTAAGGCAACAAGCACTGCAGAGGACTATGGGTCAGCAGGCTCCCTGTCTCATAGAATATCTGCCTGTCAAAGCCCCTAACTGATGTGATGGTTTCCCTGAGCATATCAGAATCCAGACTTGGGTTCATTAACAGACTTCATCAACACAGAAAACACAGAAGAGCAAAGGTAAGGGAACTTGTCTCAGGGTGGCTTACTGGGCTTTGGAAAACATTCCAGCATCCCGTTCTTATTGGAGACTCTCACCTACAGAGACCCAGGTGCCCCAGGTGGCCTGGACAGGACATCTCAAACTGATAGATGCCTCATGGATAGCAGCATAATGCCTGATGACACAGGCCTCTCCCCACACTTCCCCTTTGTCCTTTATTGGGAGTAGCAGAAAGCAAGAAAATTACCGTGGGTTTCAGAAGTCTCTGAAAAATCCTTTTAGGCTATGTATGAAATTAGACCACAACTTTGGACTTCCCAATGGCTCACAGTCTTTGTGGAACCCTTCCACCAAATATTCTCAGATAGGAATATTGCCCCTGTGAAATCAGGGCCTCTTGGTTTTCCAGGGGGATCTGTATACCACACTCAGTATCCAGAGGCTGGCCTGGCCTGGCGAGCCACCCCAGGGTTTCCTGTACTGAGATTCTCTGAAGACGAGGTGGCAACAGGCTCTGGTAAATGGTGCTTGACTCTCGCTGATCACCTGGAGGGGGAAGCAGCAACCCACTCCAGCATTCTTGCCTGGTTCCCTCTGAGTAAGCATTTGACTACTGGTTTAGCCTGGGTCGTAAGGCACCAGGGCAGGGTCCCTTTGGACACAGAGGAACCTTTTGTATTTAAAAACTGACAGATTAAATAGACCTATTTTGTGGTAGGGAGATCCTGTTTTGTTTAACAGGCAATCACACCCCCATCTAACGGATCGTAGTTGGGTTTCAGCTTTTTCATGGGAGCTGTTCTTGGTCTAATCACACTGTGTGCAATAGGAATTCTGAAGGATGGTGTTCCCAGAATCAGTTATCTCGTTGTGAGCTGATGTGTGAAAAGCAGACCCTACCTGGTGCTCCTGTCAAGAAAGTCACTTAGAAGAAACTGCAACTGCTGTTGCTTTTTAATCACTGCATTTCCTTCCTCGTGGGTACACTGACCTCATGAAAAGAACTAGCTCGGGATCTATAGTCAATAAAAATAGCTTGTGTTTATAAATCACCTTTCCTCCAAAGTATAAGAACTACTCCACAAATTTTACTCAAGCTAAACTCTTCTTGAATTATTATTGAGAGAGACAAGAGTATTATAAATTCTTTCCAGGTAGGGTTGTGTTTTTGCATTTCTTTTGTTCCTCTCAAAGCACTAATGGTTACTGAATATTTTGTGACTGGTTGGTTGCTGATTACTATTAAGATCAATGCTAAATCTTACTGGATTGTACAGAATGAAATATGGAAATCTAAGGTTGCTCTTTCAGCCCAGACTGTGAGCAGGCATCCTCCTTAGAAAGACTGTGGCAGCCCACTGTGTATAGTTGGGTACTGCCCAGCTGTAGGCGGCACCACTCACATGGCCCTGGTGGTTCTGGTGCCCTTTAGAATTGGGCTCAGCTTAATTGAACACAGTAATGCATCTGTGGGCACAGCGAGACCTGTGACTTATTACAGATGTGGTGAGCAGGTACATTCCCCAAACGATTTCTTACCCTCAAAATCTTAGGAGACAGACCTAATAAGACGTTCCACCCGCGGGAGGATGGAGCTAACACTGTACTGAACACTGACTCACAGACCGGTTGGAGCAGATCCTGCAAATGGATGGTGGACCATGCTTTTGTTAGTTCTGGGAAGCACTGCTGGGCTGTGAGTCTGCAGGGGGTGGGTTGGTATCTTGAGGGCTAAAGCTTTGATTTTAGGCTGACACACATACCTGTGTGGACTCATGGGTCTTTGGCTTCTGCTGTAGCATCAGTTGTTAAGATGAAGGAGATGAGGCTCAGAAAGGGACTCAGATTGCCTAAATTCCCATTCCTAGTAAGTGGTCAAGAGGGAGTTCACCCAAATCTTTCAAACTTGTGTTTATGCAGTATACTCTCCTGCTTCTAGTTTGGATAAGTTTACTTTATAGACATTCCAGCTCTTTGTTTCTTATCATTTTCTCTATTTATTCACTGGCCACAGAAGCCATTTTTCTCATATTCATTTCAATGTTCAGTGTTTACATTTCAGGATGAGCTGCAACTGCTTGTGATATGGCTGACAGGGAGACATGGGTATCTTGAGGAAGCTAAATGATAAGCTCCTTAGAAATCTGTTCCCTGGGTAATGGAATATGCCTAACTCCATTGTTTATAAGCAGTAGCATTATTGCTAGGACAAGAAATGCAATACATATGCTAATATGTGCATGAACGGTTGGAAAGATGTTTGAACCAAAGAAGCTTGTCTATTTCACATTTACAGGCAATGAAAATTGAAATTTTTAAAGCAGATTTTCAATGAAGATTGGAGAGGTGCCAAAAACTGGAGATTGCTACATAGTGGTGCCTTCCTCCAAATTACCACAGGCATGCATGCTGTTTGCAAGGGGAGGGTAACATTATTGCCAGTTTTGAAATCCTATGATTCTGTAAAATATTACATAATATATAGTACAGTGGTATAGTGTTAGTCGCTCAGTCCTGTCTGACTCTTTGCGACCCCATGGACTGTGGCCTGCCAGGCTCCTCTGTCCACGGGATTCTCCAGGCAAGAATACTGGAGTGGGTTGCCATTCCCTTCTCCAGAGGATCTTCCTGACCCAGGGATTGAACCCGGGTCTCCTTCATTGCAGGCAGATTCTTTACCGTCTGAGCTACAGGGAAGATCCATATGTAATATGGATTAATTATATAATATATCTTACACAAACCCCCCAGGTATGCTGAGTATAATTTGAATAAACATAAATTTAACTTGAATTGAGATTATATAAAATACTAAAAATTTTGTTTCACATACTCTATTATGATATCATGAAGTATTTAATAAAATATTAGCACATTTTGCCTTTTGTTATTAACACCAGTGTAGTGGTGCCCGTAACCTATTCCCCATTCTTCCCATATCTTTGAAAATAGAATCCATTTCTTATGTCTTTGTGGCAGGCAGTTAATCAGTGTATGCTAAGGGGCTAGGGGTGAATGTTATCACTTTCATTATCTTTAAAAGTGGATTCTGGAAACTGTTACCACTGACAAAAATTTTAAATGGATTATTGAAAAAGCCTAGGTTTTTGTTTTCATAAGAGAAAGTAGCAAATTCTTGGAGTCATTTGGGTTCCCTAATTCAGTTTTACCAAAAATCACTTTCTTTTCTGTCCTACGTATTAATATGATAAATTGGACAGATGCCTTTAAATATAGTGTATCTAGTGTCTAAGAGAGGGAATGTTTTATGAATTTCTTAGAATAATTTTCTTGGAGGGTACATGGGTCTGTCTTTGGCTGTATCTTTTTAAGAAATTGAATCCATAGTCTGAATAGAGGCATGCAAACTATACTTATCAATCTTTTCAGAATACCTAAATCAAGAGGAGCTTTTCATAATTAAAGATTTTTCTATGTCCTAGTAGGCTGAAACAGTGGGACAAATATCAAGATTACCTTTGACAAAATTCTGCATTTCAACTTAAAAAAATCAATTCCACAATTTTAAAACCAGGGAAATGACTTTGATCAATCTTTCTGGGTGAAGAACCTGAGCATTTTAGTTGATGACATTGTCAGTTAAGCCCTTGGTAAATGATTATTAAGTAAAACCAGTGCAGTCTCAGGCTGCACTCACCAAAATAGTTTCTGAATCCAAGAAGAATTAATAGTCTGGTGATAGACACACTTGCCTCAGACAATTCCTGCAATACTAGGGATTATTCTGGGACACCTATTTTAAGACTGTCCTTGGCAGATTAGCATATATTGAAGAAAGTAATGATGTCTGTAAGTAACAGTTGAAGAAATGGGGTATGGTTAGCCTTTTGTAGAAAAAGCTAAGAGGAGAAGTGAGAACTTTCTTCCACTGTTTCAAGGATGGCCAAGTGAAAAAGTGTCTGATTTACCACATGTAACTCTAGAGGTAAACTAGGACCAATGTGTGTAGAGTTTTAGGAAATTAAACCATAGGTTTTGTCTATTGTTTGATTTTATTAAAACAAATGAATATGTACTGTTGTGAGGTATTGCTTACAACAATACAATAAAGTTGTGAGGTATTGCTCATCATGTTTGAACCAAAACTGCATGACAGTCTTTTGTGGTTGTTGTTAGTCATGGAATTTTTAAAAATGAATTCCCCCCATGTCTGGAAATGCAGGTCTTTATAGGAATATTCTAACAAACCTACTTCCAAGAGTAGAAAAAAATGAGAACTTGATTATTTCTACCTGACACTCATCCCAAGACACTTGCTGAACATCCTGTAAGCCACAGATGCTGGTTCCAGGCTTTCTCTGTGGAGAAGGCTAGTTTGTCATCATTAGAGAACCTCTAGGGCTTCCCTGGTGGCTCAGATGGTAAAGAAGCTGCCTGCAATGAAGGAGACCTAGCTTCAATCCCTGGGTTGGGAAGATCCCCTGGAGAAGGAAATAGCAAACACTCCAGTATTCTTGTCTGGAAAATTCCATAGACAGAGGAGCCTGAAGGGCTGCAGTCCATGGGGTTGCAAAGAGTTGGACACAACTGAGCAACTAACAGGTACAGAGAACCTCTGTAAGCAGGGCATGTGGTTTGGTGCTCTCTGTGGTGCTGAATCAAGGCAGGGCCTTTCAGGCATTCCCCCAGCCTAAGGTTTGCTTTTTACTTATCTCTGTGTGTGTGTGTGTGTGTGTGTGTGTGTGTGTGTATTTGCACACGCTCAGTCATATCCGACTCGCTGCAACCCCGTGAACTATAGCGTGGTAGGTTCCTCTGTCCGTGGGATTCTCCAGGCAAGAATACTGGAGTAGATTGACATCCCCTCCTCCAGGGGATCTTCTCGACCCAGGAATCAAGCCCACATCTTTTGTGTCTTCTACATTGGCAAGCAAATTCTTTACCAACGGCACCACCTGGGAAGCCCTTTACTTATCTCTGCCCTACAATTCAGGTTGCATCTGTTGCCTGTTGTCATCCCTCGGTGTTATGGCTCCATACCATATAGATCACACCCTTACATCAAGCTTTCTGATGATCTTGCCTGCCTTTCTTAAATCTGACTGGCACCCAGCCTGCCTTGATCTCAGTCCACTGACTTCTCAAGATAGGTAAGTTATGGAAGAGATTTGAGATTTTGAGAGAGCTGCAGTAGATGAAACATGATGTTAGAGCTCTCTTAACCTATTAATTATATTTCTAATAACATGCAAAATCATCTCATGGTGTATATTCATTGATTCTTGGTAGACTTAGACATGAGGCAAATATTGGATTAGATGGGTATCTGGCTGAGAAAGTATATTAAGGGTTTGATTACATCACTGATAAACTAGATATTAAAACTAGAATTTTTCTTCAGTTTTTGTTTGTTTTATACATACGAAGTCCTGTTCTGGTGGCTGGAGATATCAATTCTTTACCATGGTTTTTGCAAGAATGAAAAAGCTTGAGTAAAGGTCATCACATGACAACTAAAGGAACTTCACTGACAGAACATCTTGACCACAGAAGCAGAAATCTGATAAACTCAGGCTGGGCAGAGTAGACAGTCATGTTCTGCAGATAAGACAGGGACACAGCTGGACACACAGGGGGACGGTACTTCTGTCCTCCTATGGGGTCTCACCCGACACAGAGAAATTGTCTGAAATGAGCATTGTTCTCTATGGACCCAGAGATCTATGATTAAGCTCAAATGAGAAAAATTTGTGAACCTAAAATTAAAAAGAAGAAAAGGAACTACTAATGGAGAAAAGGAACATAAAGCATAATGGAGAGAAAAGTTGGAAGATCTCTGATATATAATGGTAACTAATATAAAGCCCTGCATGGAAGCCAAACCATTTAAGATTCATAAATTTTATAGCTAGAATTTAAATGTAAAATTCCTTGAGGAAAGGGTTCATTCAAATTTCGCTAGTTATTAAGTTATAGAATATTGCTATACCCAATTATGCACTTAGTAAATGCTTTCTATGATACATGTGAGATGAGTAGAAAGAAAAATCTCCCTAAAATCAAGGGGAAAAAATAGAAAATTCATTTTAGGAAATATAACAAATGATATAGTTAATCCATCCTGTAAGGTTTTGTGATTAAATAAGAATTCACATAAAGAACATTGAGGTGAAAGAAATTATGCTCATTCAAAATTTAGGTCATTTTTTTTTAACATCTGGTCAAATTCAAGGTCAGATTTATTAGACTTAGAAAAATTCTACAAATTACTAAAGAGTTGGTCCACTTATTGAATAATTCTCTTTGAAAGTTTTTTTTTCCCCCTGAGAAGAATAATCTCCAGAGTAAAGATGTCCTGGTGTCCATTTAAAAAGCTCTTTATATCATATCTTACCCAATGTGATTAAGAGGCCAAGCACACAAGGCCTGTTTCTCATCATCTTCTCGCTTTTTAGCACTGCAGTTCTTTTACACATTTTGGTGTTACATACATATAACCACTCTGAAAGGAAACAATATTTGATCAAGCAGCATGTAGTAGCCAGAGGAGGAAGGAAGCTGAGCATGTCAAAGGAAGAATTCTCATGAGAAATTCCACATTTATGGCAGGGCATCTTGCCCAAAGCCCTTAGAGTAAACTAGGCCCTTTATTTGTGCTATCTTCTGTGGTTAAATTGTGTCCCCCTGGATGGTAGTTAACCTCATTTAGACCAAGCTAAATATCAGCGAAAAAATATTTGACTTTCTTCCACAGCACAGATGAGACTCTTATAAAAACACTTCAAGCTAGTCAGCCTCTGAACTTGGCTTCTACAACCATCGGATAGAAATTGTGTTAACTACTATGTAGACTTGCTCTAAGGCATTATGGATCATTGTAGGGACACAGCAACTGTTGATTCTCTTTCCACCTTCTCTTTCAAGGCTATTGTAAGACTACTGAAAAAGAGAATTGGGAGGTAAAGTTTTTGTTCTTACCAAACACCTAGGTATCATCTGTCCTTGAAGGCCTTACATCTTCATACTAAGTAAAGTTTGCGATGGATCCATCTCCTCAAGGGGAGGACCAGAGGGCAACTGTATTTGAATCCCATGATCGGATGTGGCAAATAGGGTTGCTGACCTAAGTTCTTGATTTCTCCAATTGTTCTAAAGAAAATGATAAGACACATTCCCAAAACAAATCCACATTTGGAGAGAAAAGTGTCGACTGATTGCTATGATTCAAAATTTTTAATTTATTAAAGAAAACAAAATTGTTTTCAGTGGCCAGAATGATAGAAAGTGGAAAATAAGATTTGAAAACAAAGGAGGATGGAGAGTGACTGCTAAGGGGTCTGAACTTTCATTTGGTTGGATGAAAATCTTCTAACATTATATAATGATGATAGTTACACAGCTCTCAAAGTACAGTAAAAAATGTTGAATTTCACCATTAGATGGGTGAATTTTATGGTACATAAACTGTATCTCATTAAAGGTATTAATTTTTTAACAGATGAAAAGGTTTATTTGCCAACAGAACCAGTGTTCAGGACAAAATGTCTTGGGTTCACATCCCCATAACTCTACCATTAATAGGTGGGTGGCCCTGGTCAAACTATCTAATACCTCTACATATCAGTTTTCTCATCTCTAAAATGGAGATAAAAATACCTTCTCCTTTGGTTTCGTGAGGATGATTAGACTAATGTATGTAAAATATCTACCAGAATGCTTAACTTAGAGAAAGCCCTCAGCAAGGCTAGTCCTTGGGAATAGCAGGATATGATTCTACTGACCATGTTAGTAGAAGTGTCTTCAGTATGAAAAGTTCAAAGCCTGAAATAGCCCTTGTAGAGACCATTTCATTTCAGGATTATTTCTTCACCCAAAAATGTATTAAAGGAAATTGATTTCATTGTTTTCTCTCAATAAACCTGCCTCTTTTCCTGGGCTGATCTGGAGACAAAAATCAGCTAATTCATTTTTGCACGTATGTGGTTGGAAATAAAAGTTTGCAAGTTCTTTAAGGAAAGCTGGACAGTTCTGCACCTTTAAGCTCCTCCTTCCCACCTCTACCACCTGGTTTCCTTTAGAATAGGAAAGCTGGGTTGCACAACGATGAAGGGTGTTGAATATGCCCATATATTAATTAGTATAAAAAGGCCACCCAGCTGAATCCTTTTCACGGCAGAATGGTCTTTCCAGGGGGAAGAGATGCAGTCAGAGAGAATCCTTTTGGGAAAGCTAAACTAGGGACCTTTTAGAGAAAGTATCCTGGGAACCCCAGAGCAACACTGGCAGTGGTCAGGCTTCAGGAAGCACCTCTTCCCAACTCAGATCCTGCATTTATTTATCAAGTTTATACAATAATATGTATTAAGTGCCATCTATGTCCAAGGTGGTACAGTGTGTCCTTTTGTATTTATCCATTAACAAGACAAGTGTGGTCGTCTCTGTCTTAAAGGTTGACATTCCAATCAGAAGACAGAGAAAACGACTTAAAGGAAAATTAAATCACTGTAAATTGTTATGAGTAAAGCTGCTGCTGCTGCTGCTAAGTCGCTTCAGTTGTGTCCAACTCTGTGCAACCCCATAGACGGCAGCCCACCAGGCTCCCCATGAGTAAAGCAGTTGTAAAAATCAAAATGTTAGAGTAACAAGCAAGTGATTACTTTCCTGGTGGGCCTGTCTGACACCATCACATCCATTAGTCTAACTGAGAAAAATCCTTTCCATCCCATCTCAACATCTGTGAAAGAGAGTGCAGAAAGGTCTCTTGGTGATAAATAAATAAGCATTAAAGTTCATATACTTCATTTAGGGAAATCTGTCAAACTCATGCACAGGGTGTGTTTATTTTTATTTTAGCTATGGTTTTTCCAGTAGTCATGTATGGCTGTGAGAGGTGGACTATAAAGAAAGCTGAGCACTAAAGAATTGATGCTTTTGAACTGTGGTGTTGGAGAAGACTTTTGACAGTCCCTTGGAGTGCAAGAAGATCAAACCAGTCAATCCTAAAGGAAATCAGTCCTGAATATTCATTGGAAGGACTGATGCTGAAGCTGAAACTCTAATACTTTGGCCACCTAATGTGAAGAACTGACTCATTGGAAAAGACCCTGATGCTGGGAAAGATTGAAGGCAGAAGGAGAGGGGGACAACAGAGGATGAAATGGCTGGATGGCATCACCGACTCGATGGACATGAGTTTGAGCAAGTTCTAAGAGTTGGTGATGGACAGGGAAGCCTGGCATGCTTCAGTCCGTGGGGTCGCAAAGAGTCGGACGCAACTGAGCGACTAAACTGAACTAAGGCACAATTTAGACGTGTTTGTGGTGGCAGGCATGGTTATACTTAAGATACTTAACTGGAGTAGGTCACATGACCCAGCCAGGAAGAGTTGGCAGCTGTGGTGCAGCCAGAATTTCTTTATTGGGGAAGATCCTTGAAGAGTGATATATTAATCCCAGGGGAACAAGTGATGCTGGGTAGCTGCATCCACTCACTGTGTGTGTGTTCTCCTCTAAACCCCTGGAATACCTCAAATTCTCATAAGCTAAACTGGATCCAGGTTAACTGCGGCCAGGCTGGCATTCTTGTCCACTATTGAACCTGAAGCTTCTTTTGTGCTCAGTCCAGCTCTCTCAGCTGTGTGTTTCAAAGCTTACGCAAGACAGCAAAAATCAGATAAATATAGAGAGGAAATTCTGTGACAGGCAGGTACATTGATTAATGAGCCATTTCTGTATTTAACAAGCTATTTTGTTCAATTGGCCTCTAAAGTGGAAGGCCAGGTCATTTGTATTCAACAGATATGTTTTGCTAGAGGCTGGTGACAGAAAGGTGAGCCAGTCCAGCCTTGCCCCTCTAGACATTCAGTTCTGCGGCTCAGCGCTCTCTTTCTCCTTTGCAAGCTGAAGAAGTAGCATCAACAACTACCGTTGACAAGTTGTGCAGATTCTTTTTTTTTTAAAGTGTAACATTTGATTGATCCTAAGTCATAATTTTTTAATATGTCAATCTGTGAGTTGTAAACTTAGGAGGAGCATTTGTTTCATTAGTGGCACCCAGTGAGTTGTTCCCAGCATTTCACAGCCTCTTCCACAAGCTGAAAGGATCTTGAAAACCCCTCTACACTTTGTGCTGGAATTGCACAGAGAGTTCCCAGGTTCTCTTTAAAAAATCAGAAAGCGAATTTACATTAGCTGTTATTTGGCTCACGAAACTCCCTTGATCTCTCAGAGATCTCCTTTCCCAATGTGTCAAAATCTCAAGCAAGGTACATATTGTCACCTTCCCCTTGATCTCTCCATGAGTTTCAGAGCGTCAGGGTTAACTGCAGTCGTTTGCCTCAGTCTTTGATTCGTCTCACACTTTGATTTTTTTGTTTTGTCTTGTTTTCATCATTCTCATTCCTCCACTTGATTCCTCGATGATTATGACATATCAAAAACATCAAACCTAAACTGCTGCTGTAATGAGAGCAGACACACCAGGGTTCTTTCTCAGCTGATCTGAAGCCCGGAAGGCAGCTCCAAGTGGGATGTGCACAGCGCTGTGGTCTCCAACAAGAAGGTGGCTGGGCAGAGGCCTGGGCCCCTTTTCTTTTCATATTAGTAAGGGCTAAATGTCTTGGGATTCCTTGTGCAAAAAATACAAAGAATACTTGATGTTTCTTGCAGAGTCATCTGAGATGGTTCAGACTTCTAACAAACATGACTATGTATGTACAGAAAGTAATTTTCTCTCTTTCTAAGGCTGACCTTGAGTTAATCTGTTGAAATTGTGTATAATTGTTGGACAGTTATATATACTGTATAATTTTAAAAGGAAACAGGTAAAATATATTTGTTAAGTGACAAGGAGAGATGAGCTGGCTCTCGGCTTATTTACATTCAGAAAGCAGGGGACTGGTGTATATGCAAAGGTGGACGTAGCAAGGATTGATTTAGAATTTGGCAAGATGCATCTGTGGGCTTAATCCATTGAAGGCTGCATCTGGTGTGATGGCAGTGGCTCCAGGAAGGCTGAATGAAAGAGAGGTCATGAGGTCTGCAGGAAGTAGAAAGCCCTGCATGGGCTGGAAGGTTTTACTTTGCCTCTCAGAGCCTCAATATTCTTGTCCCTAAAGTAGAGATAATTCTAAACCTCACAGTGGTTACCTAATGTATGTTAATCTGTGGGGAAATACTTTGTTAACTCTGAATTATTGCATAAAATATACTTTTTCTCATGGAAATATAGACTATCTTATAGGCTATTTTAGGGACTCTAGAAAAAGGAAGACTTTATTTAACTCTTTTTCCTTTCTCTTGATTCCTTTGTAGAATGAGGCAGTGCATGAATATATAAATAACTCTTCCTCCTCGCAAATAAGCGGCATTTTTAAGATTTAATAGAGAATAAAGGGCAAGCAAATTGCTGCAGAGCAAAAGCAGTCAGCAAGAGGGCCTTTTTAAAAAAGCCTTTGAGCTGTTGTCATTTGAAAAAAATATATGTACTGTCTTGTCCAAATAAAGAAATTTTTATAATAATGGTATAAGTTTGGGGGCAGTAAGCAGACAATGCCTTTTCATGGCAAATAGATGGAGAAACAGTGGAAACAGTAGCTGACTTTATTTTTCTGGGCTCCAAGATCACTGCAGATGGTGATTGCAGCCATGAAATTAAAAGAGGCTTACTCCTTGGAAGGAAAGTTATGACCAACCTAGACAGCATATTAAAAAGCAGAGACATTACTTTGCCAACAAAAGTCTGTCTAGTCAAGGCTATGGTTTTTCCAGTAGTCATGTGTGGATGTGAGAGTTGGACTATAAAGAAAGCTGAGCGCCAAAGAATTGATGCTTTTGAACTGTGGTGTTGGAGAAGACTCTTGAGAGTCCCTTGGACTGCGAGGAGATCCACCCAGTCCATCCTAAAGGAGATCAGTCCTGGGTGTTCACTGGAAGGACTGATGTTGAAGCTGAAACTCCAATACTTTGACTACCTGATGCGAAGAGCTGGCTCATTTGAAAAGACCCTGATGCTTGGAAAGATTGAAGGTAGGAGGAGAAGGGGACAACAGAGGATGAGATGGTTGGATGGCATCACCGACTCAATGGACATGAGTTTGGGTAAACTCCGGGAGCTGATGGACAGGGAGGCCTGGCGTGCTATGGTTCACAGGGTCGCAAAGAGTCGGACACGACTGAGCGACTGAACTGAATTGAACTGAAGCAGACAATACAAAATCTTAGCTTCTTGTGCCAATAAATATTTTTAATGAAATTGAGTTTTTAGTAAAGTTTAGATTTACAGAAAATTGCAAATGTAATATAAAAATTATACATATACCCACTACCCAGTTTTTGCCATTATTAGCATCTTACACTGGAATGTTAACATTTGTTTCTATCAATAATAGTAATATTAACTGAAGTACATACTTTAATCAGATTTCCTTGGTTTTTAACTAATGTTCCTTTTCTGTTCCACAGCCTACCCAAACACACTTTATATTTAGTCATGGATTTATACTCTAGGTGGCTCAGAGTCAGTCCTAGCTTATAGTGTGTCTCTGTGTTAAGCTAGTTACTCTTTCTAAAAGTCTCTATTGATCATCCTAGTAAAGCATTCATAGCCTCATACTGGGAGACTCTAGCTCTAGATTACCTCCACCTAGAGCCCAGCTGTGTAGCCACTTTGAGCAAAACACAGGCAGAAACTAGCATGGGAATTTAAAAAAATAGCCTGAAACAGTTGTAGTAAATAACAGCATGCCAACTACATTCATGCACACCACTTCCAGCATTACTTTTCTAATTCATACTTATTTATTTTGATTTTACACACATTCCTAACCATTTTGGTACCATAGACTATTTTGAAGGCTTCAAACTCAGAATGTGTCTAAACCTACAAATAGCTGAGGATTATTTGAAATTCTAGAGTAATCTCAGACTGAAGACCCAGAAGATAGTGTGGACAAAAGAATTCTTCTTTTAATGGTTTTAGTAGCTGTTGAATTCAGCACAGTGATAAGAGTAGAGACACCTATGGTGAGGGTAACAACAATGCACATGTGTTGAAGGATGTAGTAGTGAAACTCAACATCTAACTCTAGGCTCTACTGATCTCACAGTAGCTTTTCTAGAACATATCTGTGTAGTGTGTAGAAGTAAAGCTAGAAGCAATCAAGTAGCTCAATAGTTGTGACTTACTGTTCCACCCAAGAAACCATACAGCCTGCAGAAGAAAGTCACAGCGCCTGGCAGATCCTGGGTCAGCACTGTGACTGGGTGCAAAACATGGGGCCATTGCGAACTCATTCATCTTCTCAACCAGTATTCACAAAAGTGCCAGCCAGCCTGTGTTGACACTAGGGGTACAAAATGAACAGAAGAGTCAGAGGCCTGTCTTGTGGAGTTTACGTTCTATTCTCTTCTGTATTGCTAATTTTATTTACATTATAAAAGGATCCCTCTGGATTCTTTGTGGAAAAGAGATTGTAGCAAGAGTGGAATAGGATGTCTAGTTAGGGGGCCACATGAGGCAGTTAGTGACAAGGCTAAACCAGGTAGTGGTGGAGATGGTGACCAGTAATCAGGTTCTGAATTTATTTTCAAGAAAGAGCCAGCAGGATTTGCTTGTGTATTGGATGTGGGTTTGAGAGAACAGGAATCAAAGATGCCTCCAGGTCCTTGGTCATTTATTACAGAAGGGAAGACTGGGGGAGGGGAGAGCTTGAGGATGGAAATCAAGAACCCAGGCTTGGCTGTCTTTCTGAGGTATCTGTGAGACATCTGAATGGTGCTGACAGCTATGTAGTGAAAATAAGCATCTGGCTGCAGGGAGAGGACTCAGCACCCAGAAACTGGATGAGACCGCATCACCCAGGGAGTGAGGACAGCTAGAGAAGCCTAGATGTGCAGGATTGAGCACTAGGCCTGGAGGTTAAGAATAGGAGGAGGAACCAGGAAGCAGGCAATCAGTTGTCCAAAGAGCCAAGAGGAAGGGGAGAAGTGATCACCACATCAAACAAGAGGGATGTTCAGGAGCAGTAAAAAGGTAACTTGGAATATACTATTGGCATGGTGGAGATGGTGGCAAAGCCATAACATTCTCATTTTTTTCCCCTTTGGCCCTGCCATGCAGCACATGGGATCTTAGTTCCCCAACCAGGGACTGAACCCTTGACCCCTGCATTGGAAATGCAGAGTCTTAACCACTGGACTGCCAAGGAAGTCCCAACATCCTCATTCTTAACTGAAGACAGTAATAGTCTTACCTATGATACTTCAGGATGAATACATAACGATGTGAAAATGCTTAGCACAGTAAATGTGCAATTCATGCTAGCTATTTTAATGGGATACAGTTGATAGATCACTTTCTTGCAGGTTGGCTCTTCTGAGCCTCCCAGGTGATCTGAGGGAGAGCAGTGGCCATTGCAATCTTTGTCCTTGTTTAATAGTAAGGATACTCATCTTCAGAGAGGTTAGAGAGAAGTAGTAAGGTTGCTGGGACAGAGCTCTTCCCAAACCGCACCTCACAGAGGACTTTCACATTTGCCCCAAAAGAGCCTATCTGCTGTATCACCAAAAAAAAAAAAAAAAGGAAAAAAAGAGAAAATCGAAACCAAACAAGCAAGCACCTGTTTAAGTCTTTGTTGGAAAAAATGAATGGATTGTAGCACTTTCTGTTACAAACATCACATGCATCACCACCCTCCCTCGAGTCTGTCTGATGCGTATACAAAAGATTGACTGTTTCCAGTCTCTCACTGGATAATGGGAATGGCATTCCTATAATGAAGAGGCAGAAATATGTAGTTCACAAACTTCAAAACTGAGAACCTGAATTCTTTCTCTAGAGCCAGAAGCACCGCTGGTCTTCGGCCCAGCCCTGTTTTCACGTGACTCTCCTATGGCCACAAATACTAGACTTGCATTGGTCTCAATCCTGGTTGCATATGAGAATCACTAGGAAGCTTCTCAATAATGTCCTGACTCATGCTTTGATGGTTTGATTTCATTTATCTGGGTTAGGCCCAAACATCAGTAGTTTTTGCAGGTAAGTTTATGGAGACATAATTTACATTTGGTAAAGTTCCACTTTCTTTGTGTACAGGTCCTTGAGTTTTTACATACATAGAGTCATGTGACCAGTGCCACAGTCAACACACTGATTATTTGCATCACCCTAAAAATCAGTGGGCCACCCTCAGTCAACCTCTTCCCCCATGCCCTGTAGACCATTCATCTGTTTTCAGTGGCACTGGTATTTTTTAAAGTAGACTATTCTAGCATGCATCCAGGGTTCAGAAACATGGTCAGCAGAGCTGCCTTCCAGCCTTTGTTAAAATTCAGGGACACAGGAGAGGAAACCTGAGATGTTCTGTTAATACATTCAGGAAATCGATCAGTTTATTTCATGCTTATGCTCTACTAGCTGAGAGGAGGCCCGTCTACTGCTTACAGTTTCCTGCAGCTGTTTCTCTGTTTCAGTAGTGGTTTGAAGAGAGAAGCGAATGGAGATTCTGAGGCACTGATCAGGGAGGGCAGACTTCCTATACCTGCCATGGTGGTGGGCAGTGTGAGGTGACCAGATAACGTACTCATCTTTTCTAGGTGTCCACACTGTCCTTAGCATCATGAACACAATGGCCGTTGTTCAACGTACCGCCCCCCACCTCCCCACATCCCCCCGCCGCCTCTGCTTTCCTTTGCCACACACAGGTCTCAAATGTTTCGGTGATAACTCAGCAGCCCACAGTAGTTCAGCAATGTAGGCAAAGACCTTCCAGTTTGAAATATACCTTGTATATTTCAGGGGCCTGCTCTCTGTGCATGATGAATAAGGCCTTCATATGTTCAGGCTTATGGCTATAAAATGACAAATGGCAACATTAATCTTCACATTGTTCCCTTCCCCTAAGGACATTATAGAGACAGCCAAGGTCGTGCAACCATGTAACCTGAGTGTTGTTTCTCCTTATTCCCTCTCCTATACAGGATGTTGACATTACCTGTTATATATGCTACTCTCTTTCCTGATCTCCCCAACTTCCTATTTGCAAACAGCTTTTAGACTTATATTGAATGGTAATGATACAAGTAGAAAGAAACACAGCATTTATGTCTTGTATCCACCATTTTTGACTGATGGGGTGGGCAACAGAATGTCCCCTTTCTCCTTGGCTGGCAGAGAAACACACCAGGTGGTGGCAGCATAGTGAGAAGCATGAGTCCTTCGGGTGTGGGACTGGCTTTGCTGCACCAGGGCACTCTGCCAAAGGCGTCCTGTCTGGGGAGGAGGAGGGGCGTGTCACTCTTACAGCATTGTCTGTCATATCAGTTCAGTTCAGTTCAGTCGCTCAGTCGCGTCCGACTCATTGTGACCCCATGGACCGCAGCACGCCAGGCCTCCCTGTCCATCACCAACTCCCGGAGTTTACTCAAACTCACGTCCATTGAGTCGGTGATGCCCTCCAGCCATCTCATCCTCTGTCGTCCGCTTCTCCTCCTGCCCCCAATTCCTCCCAGCATCAGGGTCTTTTCCAATGAATCAGCTCTTCGCATATCATATGAGGCACACACTAATCACAGTCGGGTGCACTGGTATCCATAGTTTTGCTGTTTACGTGTCGGTTCGTGTTTTTATCATAATGATACTAACTCCCTTCCGTGTGGTCTCCTTTCTGTTGGCCGTGGGTTGGAAGATCTGTGCAAGAACTCTTTGTGCAGCATCACAGCTGCTTTGAACAACATCACCCCTTTGGTCTGTGGCAAATGGGCTACTGATGAGAAAAATGATCTCAGGTTATTTCTACTTGGTTTTAGTTTTGTGCTCAGAGGATGGTTTTGCCTAGTAGGAGGTGCCTAAGCCGAATATCCATCTTTCTAAAAAGACACAGTCTGATAGGTTAGCCACTCACCACATCTGTCTACTGAAATTTGAATTAGGTAGAAATAAATAAAATTTTAAAATTTAGTTTCTCAGTCATACTGGCAACATTCCAAGTGCTTCCCTGGTAGCTCAGACAGTAAAGAATATGCCTGCGATGCAAGAAAACTGGGTTTGATTCCTGGATCGGGAAGATCCCCTGAGAAGGAAATGACAACTCACTCCAGTATTCTTACCTGGGAAGTCCCATGGATGAAGAAGTCTGGTGGGCTACAGTTCATGCAGTCACTAAGAGTTGGACATGACTGAGTGACTAACACTTTCACTTCACTAGATACACATACACACACACACACACACACACACACACACTTCCAAGATTACAGGAAGTTCTTCTGGAAAGCACTATAATGCAACACCTTTCCCAAGTAAAATGAGATTTTTTTAAGTCATTGCATTTCCAGTGATTTTGTATTGGAGCCTACATTTTATCTTAGATCAACATTATGTTGCTCCTATAAAAAGAGCTCCTATAAATACAAGTCAAAAGTATGTAAAACCAAAAAATTCATTTATCCAAGTGAATCATGTAGGTCATGACCAATCATAAATGGTCAGGAGGAATTAGGCATAGATTGAATCGACTGGAATCAGGCTATGGGAAGATTTCCATAAGGAAAGTGCATAATGACCACCAAAACATACCTTCCTTCCTAGTCTTGATGATGTTGAGTCATTCTTTGTGTTCTGTATCGCTTGCTTCTGATGGTGATTCTTTAACTTCAAAGGTCAAAATTGCCTTCACAGAATTTCAATTTCCCCTCATGTCTTGGTCAGTATTAAGTAAAAATAGGATGATGATGCTTTTTTCCAATTCTATGGGGGAAAGGGGCCTAGATACAGTTTGCTGATCATCCTATCCACCCACATTAGCTGGACCCACAGTGGAGATTCAGTGCAGGAAATGCCCTGTTGTAGACACCATCCATGTCTCTCTTCTGCATGATCTATGGACAGAGTGCTAAGGAGGCTTCAGGGAGCATAGAGAGAATATGACTGTTATCATCAAAAGAGCATTGGCATTTTGAAACAAAACTAACCATTTTACCTCAGACCACGGCATATCATAACATCTCTTGATAAACATATGATGTAAAGGGCCCCCCATTTTGTGATCCTGTGTGCCCAGGTGAGTGTCTTTGCAAACTAAATCATAGTTACTTACGTAAAGCAGCAATGATTTGTTTCACTAAACCTCATCCAGAATTTTTTCTAATCCTTGGAAGCATAAAAAAGAATGTCAAAGTTTCCTGAGCTTAGAAAAGTGATATTAGAAGGAAAATATCTAAGCAAGGAGGAAACCTGTCATACCTGTTGCTACCAAGGTGTAGGTGATGCTTAGATCATTCAGAAAATGTTACAAATTTAATGGTAAGAATCAGGGAAAAGACAAGAAAATCCATTCCAAAATATGAGCATCTTTTGAGTCACCAGCAAAATATCTGAACAAAGTTTCTATTAAAATAAGAGAAACTGTTGTGAGAAACCAGGGCACCACCTGGGTGGAATGCTAGGGCATAAGAATCTGCACAGGCAGGTAGGTGACCTGAACCTTCCAGGGGCAGGATGAGTCTGGGGCTGAGCGCACATGGGATTTGAGCCAAGTAGGAAGAGTAAAGATGAAAATGTCTTAAAGAAGGAGTGGATGGGAATGGGTGGTGAGACATACACATAGAAGTGGAGGGGTTGAGGCAATTGTTGCCAAGGGGCTCATGGCTTCCTTCATGCTTATTTTTTCTTTGGCTTCCATTGAGGTGGTCTTTGTGTGGTCCCCTGATTGAAAAGCACAGGCCATACAAGTGAATTAAAGAATGTATATTTTTGAGATTGGGGGATGATGGGCAGAGCAGATGGGTCCACTTAGGCATCAGTTCCGTTCAGTCGATCAGTCATGTCCAACTCTTCGCAATACCATGAATTGCAGCACACCAGGCCTCCCTGTCCATCATCAATTCCCAGAGTCTACTCAAACTCATGTCCATCAAGTCGGTGATGCCATCTAGCCATCTCATCCTCTGTCGTCCCCTTCTCCTCCTGCCCCCAATCCCTCCCAGCTTCAGGGTCTTTTCCAATGAATCAACTCTTTGCATGAGGTGGCCAAAGTATTGGAGTTTCAGCTTCAGCATCAGTCCTTCCAATGAACATCCAGGACTGATCGCCTTTAGGATGGACTGGTTGGATCTCCTTGCAGTCCAAGGGACTCTCAAGAGTCACCATAGTTCAAAAGCATCAATTTTTTCAGCACTTAGCTTTCTTCACAGTCCAAATCTCACATCCATACATGACCACTGGAAAAAACATAACCTTGACTAGACAGACCTTTGTTGGCAAAGTAATGTCTCTGCTTTTTAATATGCTATCTAAGTTTGGTCATAACTTTCCTTCCAAGGAGTAAGCGTCTTTTAATTTCATGTCTGCAATCACCATCTGCAGTGGTTTTGGAACCCAAAAAAATAAAGTCTGACACTGTTTCCACTGTTTCCCCGTCTATTTCCCATGAAGTGATGGGACCAGATGCCATGATCTTAGTTTTCTGAATGTTGAGCTTTAAGCCAACTTTTTCACTCTCCTCTTTCACTTTCATCAGAAGGCTTTTTAGTTGCTCTTCACTTTCTGCCATAAGGGTGCTATCATCTGCATATCTGAGGTTATTGATATTTCTCCTGGCAATCTTGATTCCAGCTTGTGCATCTTGCAGCCCAGCGTTTCTCATGATGTACTCTGCATATAAGTTAAATAAGCAGAGTGACAATATACAGCCTTGATGTACTCCTTTTCCTATTTGGAACCAGTCTGTTGTTCCATGTCCAGTTCTAACTGTTGCTTCCTGACCTGCATACGGATTTCTCAAGAGGCAGGTCAGGTGGTCTGGTATTCCCATCTCTTTCAGAATTTTCCACAGCTTATTGTGATCCACACAGTTGAAGGTTTTGGCATAGTCAATAAAGCAGAAGTAGATGTTTTTCTGGAACTCTCTTGCTTTTTCGGTGATCCAGCGGATGTTGGAAATTTGATCTCTGGTTCCTCTGCCTTTTCTAAAACCAGCTTGAACATTTGGAAGTTCACGGTTCACATATTGCTGAAGCCTGGCTTGGGGAATTTTGAGCATTACTTTACTAAGGTGTGAGATGAGTGCAATTGTGCGGTAGTTTGAGCATTCTTTGGCATTTTCTTTCTTAGGGATTGGAATAAAAACTGACCTTTTCCAGTCCTGTGGCCACTGCTGAGTTTTCCAAATTTGCTGGCATATTGCATGCAGCATTTTCACAGCATCATCTTTTAGGATTTGAAATAGCTCAACTGGAATTCCATCACCTCCATTAGCTTTGTTCATAGTGATGCTTTCTAAGGCCCACTTGACTTCACATTCCAGGATGTCTGACTCTAGGTGAGTGATCACACCATTGTGATTATCTGGGTCGTGAAGATCTTTTTTGTACAGTTCTTCTGTGTATTCTTGCCACCTCTTCTTAATATCTTCTGCTTCTGTTAGGTCCATACCATTTCTGTCCTTTAACAAACCCATCTTTGCATGAAATGTTCCCTTGGTATCTCTAATTTTCTTGAAGATATCTCTAGTCTTTCCCATTCTGTTGTTTTCCTCCATTTCTTTGCACTGATTGCTGAGGAAGGCTTTCTTATCTCTCCTTGTTATTCTTTGGAATTCTGCATTCAAATGGGAATATCTTTCCTTTTCTCCTTTGCTTTTCACTTCTCTTCTTTTCATGGCTATTTTTAAGCCCTCCTCAGACAACCATTTTGCCTGTTTGCATTTCTTTTCCATGGGGATGGTCTTGATCCCTTTCTCCTGTACAATGTCACGAACCTCCGTCCATATTTCAACAGGCACTCTGTCTATCAGATCTAGTCCCTTAAATCTATTTCACGCTTCCACTGTATAGTCCTAAGGGATTTGATTTAGGTCATACCTGAATGATCTAGTGGTTTCCCTTCTTTCTTCAGTTTAAGTCTGAATTTGGCAATAAGGAGTTCATGATCTGAGCCACAGTCAGCTCCCGATCTTGTTTTTGCTGACTTTATAGAGCTTCTCCCTCTTTGGCTGCAAAGAATATAATCAATCTGATTTCTGATGAATTGGGACTGTCCTCTCTGGCTATATTTATTGTCCTCTTGATTGTAATGTCCAATCAGTGTGTTTCATATAGGTTGTGTTTTCCATAATTTCTGTAGTTTCTTTATTCCATATTAACACTTTGGGAAGTGTCAGTTGCCCAGATTAGCCATATCCTAAAGCTATAGATTAATGTATCTGAGTATACTTTGCAATATCATTCATTCAGTCAAAATGAGACGATGTCTTAAAGCAAAAGCAAGAAACCTTTTGAAAATGACCCATCTTGTTAGTAAGAATATCTGTATTATACATGAAAAATACTCAGGGAGAAGTCCAGAACTTAGTAGAGATAGAAAGAGAGAAAGAGGGAGAAATATTTATAGATATAATTTTAATGTATTGCTCCAACTGACCCATTGTCATATGTCTGTTTTCATGTACTTAGAAAACAGACCAAATTTGACTTCTTCTGACTAGGGTTTTGGGTGATAATGGAGCCAGGCTACTGCCTGATTCCTATGCATTTGGTCACAGACTGTTATTTCCCTCAGTTCATTTCTCACTACCCTATCCCTCTTCTTCATGTCTGAATTTTCTCAAAAACAAAGCTGGCTTCCCTAGTCTGTGTTACAAGGTCTTTTGCCAATGGCTGCAAGCCTGTGTGCACTCTGCTCAGGCCATCCGATGGCCTGATTCCTGGCCCCTCTTGCTGAGTTCTTATCACAGGCAATGTCTGTGTCTTCCCCTGATAACAACTCAATTATTCTCCAGTCTCCTCGGTCATAGGCATGAGTGGATAGAACTGGCTAGAACCCAGTGAAAGAACGGCTGATCAGGTTTTTGGATGAATTGGGAAAGGAAATGCAAACATAAATATTACTCTGGAGTAAAACCAAAAAGCTCTTGAGGTTATTGAAAATAACAGAAAACATGATGCACAGGAACTGTTGACGTCAACCTAATCCCACGAGACACCTCTTCACTGCAGATTTGCTTTTGTTGAAACATTAAAGGGCATATTCTACTCTTTTTACGTAGAAGAGTTTCCATTTTATTTTCTGTGAGACTAACTAGCAGATGCAGAAAATTCCATAAATAAAATTTTAACCCCTCATTTTACTATTTTATTAGAAGCTTATCTTTTATTCTATAACAACCCCACCATTTTACCAGCTTCTTTCCTCAGCTTCCCATTTACTTTGGCTACTTTGTTCTCCTACAATTTCTGCAGACACAGGCTCTCGACATGATTTTTGTTTCTTTTCTCTTCTCGTCCACATTCAATTTGTTGAAAATATGTCTTGAATATTTCCCTGTCATGGAAGTCCAAACCCTGGTTATATCCCTTCTGGGTTACTAGATCTTTTCCAGAAGTCGACACCAGGATTTTGCATGTATTAAAAAAAAAAAAAAAATTCTACCACCAAAATGTGTGACTCTCCTTTGTGGATTTTCTTCTGGTTTTTTGTCATTCCCACCAATTCAGCTCCATTATCACCACCCCTGACATGTGAAGATACCATCACACCTTTGCTGATACTTTTTAACATTTTCTCCTTTGATTCTCTCAGCTGTGTGAAGTTGTGAGAAATTAAGTCACTCACATACAGAACATATATTTGCTTGGTACCAGAGAGTGGACTATTACTTAAGCCTTCTAAGTGTCTGATTTCTTCCTTCTACACAGCTCTGTAGTCTAACTCAGAGAGTTACTCACTGTTTACAACTTCCCTTTATCTTCTGTTGTCTTTATTCTGCACTGCTGAATATTTTGGATCACTCGCCCCGTTCACCCTTGGGCATTCAAAGATTTTCCTCCCAGTGTCCTCCGTGTGTCCTTTTCTTGGCTTTTTAAGAATCAATTCTGATTATCTCGGCCTCCAAAATGTATGTCCCCCATACCTCATCATGGGACAAATTGCAATTCCTTTTCCTTATTCTTTATTCTTATCAGAAACCTCTATCATCAAAAACACCAATTTTGCCTCATTTCTTGTATATTAAATGTACCCTGAATAGTTATGGTCTTACCTCCTGGGAAAGGACTTTCAGGCCTTGACTGTAGAATGCTGACTTTCTTCTAAGTTATAATCTAGTGTCTGGTTCCCCCTCACACCGACAAACACATGCTCTAGACAATGTTTTTGCTTCCTTTTTACCAAACATTCATGATCACAAAGATTTGTTTTCAAAAAGCGCTTTTCACCTAAAAAATTCAAAGTGCTTTGAGCATTATTCATTCCGGCAGTGTTCCTCTGAGGTAAGTGGGTGGCAAATATTTTTATCACCTTCTATTAAAGCAGAAGCAGAATTCACTGCACTAGGATCCCCTGGAAAGCAGAACGATGTGGACTTAGTGAGTCTCTTCTCTATTTCATTTATTGGTCACTGTAAAACTATTCCTGATAGAACTGGGTAGAAGCATCTCCCTTGCAGGCAGCCTTCTATGCGTGCTTTTAAATGGCTTCCCAGAGATGCTGATTATGGAATTTGGGGTCTGAATGTAAATGAATTTGAAATGAGCCTGACTGGGAAATGGTTGTGAAGGAAAAACACACTCAGAACTATGAATTCGATTCTCCTCATCCTTGGGTCCAATTCAAATGCCAGTTCCTCTAAGAAAATAAACTTAGCCTTCCCCCGGACTCTCATGACCCTTTGCATATTCTTCTTTTGTGGCGTATATAACTCACTGTACGTTCTTCTGCCACTGATTCCATGCCCGATTTATCTCTGTGGATAGCCACTTGAAAGGTTTGCTGGAATGAAATGAAAGGAATTAACCTCTATTGTTTCTAATTATCATGGAGCTTAAAAATTCTTCCGCTGGCAGGTTCTGAGTGTCCTGGATGACATCTAGATGATTGCAGTCTTTGACTGTCTTTCCACTCAGCTTCGTGCTCACTAGTTGGCCGTTGATTATGCTGAGAAATGTCACTCTCCTTAGCCAAGCATTTGTCTATCGTAGCCGAGGAAGAGAAGCCAACTGGCCCTTTATCAACAGTAGCTCTAGGAGACCATTTCTAGGTACCTGTCCTGCAAGGGGCCTTGTGCAGTGTCTTCACCTCCTGTGAGCCTTCCTGCTCCCATGGACGACATGGCATAGCGGCAAGAGCCAAATGCAGGCCTCCCAGGGGTCACATGAGCTTTGGATGTGCTAGAACTCCACCGTATCCTGCTGTTCTGGTGAAAGTTGCTTTAAGTAGAGTAGCTTGTGAAAAATAAATAACACCAATTCTCCAGCTGCCCCTGGCTCCCTTAGATGTTTCTAAAAGGTGCCAATGAAGCCCACAAAATATTAGTAATGAAAAGGAAAGGAGAACAGGTTCCTTTTGTCATAAGAGTGAACTGTGACTCATACGTCCTGACTCATCGAAAACATACAAAGGAAGCCAATCTGTGGGGTGCCCTCTAATAGGATGTTTCTCCAATGACTCATGCAGGCCTGGAATGAGGAACAGCCTGAATCAAGCCAAACAAGTGTATTTTTAAATATGGGAGGGCGCGTTTCCTGGTACGATATGATGAAGAGTCCTACACACTTACATGGTTATTTTAGCCCAGGCATTGAAATGTGTGGGCACGGTCTCTGCAGAGCCTTCTCCTGTGGTCATGTTTTGTTTTGTCAGTGGGGAGAAATGTTTAATGATTAACTAGTGCTGGCAAGAATATACAATTTCAGTGCTATGTTTCAGTGTAGCAAGGAGATGGAGACTTTTTGAAAGTTGCAGCTTCAATAATGTTGTCCCATGGGACAAGTACTGTTTCACATCTAACCATGCATTCCATAAACATTTTTGGAGACTCTTAAGTATAAAGACAGAAAAGGCATAGTCCTAGAGCTCCAGAGTCTTAGAATTTTTATAGAAAGACACAAAAACAGATAGAGAATGGTGTAAATGATGGAGGGTGAGATGGAGACAATTAGAGGTATCAGATTATAGGTAATAAGAATAAAGGCATCCCATAGAGGTTGTAACGGCACTGGATGTTAAAAGACCTTTGGCGTTATATTACTGAGTAGGTGGCTCAGTGGTAAAGAATCCACAGGTAATGCAGAAATCACTGATTCGATCCCTGGGTCAGGAAGATCCCCCAGAGGAGGAAGTGGCAACCCTTTCCAGCGTTCTTGCTTGGAAAATCCTGTGGACAGAGGAGCCTGGTTGGCTACAGTCCATGGGGTTATAAAAGAAACGTACACAATTGAGCAACTGAACAACAACCGGGGAATGAGACGAGGCAGGGTGTTTCAGGCAGAGGAGAAACTTACATTTAAGTCTAGAAGTCTTGTAGACAGCTTATTTGATTTAATTTGTTTGGTCATTCTATTTCCTTCTCAAAATTTGGAATTGTTTTCTCCCTCTCCCCAATAAATACATTCTGGAAGTTTTATTTAAAAAACTGTGCAATGGGCCTACTAAGGGCTAGGCAGGGTACACACAGTAAAGACTTTGAGAGGAGCTGGGATTTTATCTGAGGGATTTTAAGCAGAAAGACTTAATTATTTTCACTATGATAAAGCACTAATAGTAATAGGTTTAAATGCTTGTTATTGCTCTCTCTGTGTCTTGCCGTGGCAATAGTTAGATTTTCATGAGCTCCTCGTGTGGGGCAGTGAAGAACATGAATCTGTCTTGAGGGTGGGAAGCCGTTTTGAGGTCTTTTGTTGCCATCTGGCACAGCAGACAATAACACTTGAACCCAGCCCCGTGGCAGCAGGAGGGGAAAGGAGGAAATAAATATATTCAGAATATTAAGGTGACTGAGAGAGGAGTCCAGTCGACCCTGGATGACTAAGCATAGGAGACTGCTGAGATGGGGAACCAGCCTAGATAGAAGGAATGAGTTCAGTTTGGGTCATTTTGAGTGTGAGGTGGCTGGGGGATATCCAAGCAGGCGTGTCCAGTAAGCAACTGGTTGTCTGAAGCTCAGGGGAAAGTTCTGGGCTCAAAAACGAGATTTGACAACGGTGACCACGGGAGCCGTGGGACTAGGTTCAGTTCTCCTAGGGCAAGAGTGAAGAGAAAGAAGAAAAGAAAGATGAGAACAGAACCTTGGGCAGAGAAAAGCACCGCCCCGACCCTAAACAACAAACAAAAAGCAAGTCTACGAAGGAGACAAGAAAGAACAGTGAGATTGGGGAGAAGAACAATTATCCAGTGCCAGTGGGCTCTTGTTATTATGTTTTTCCCTCTCAAGCCTCAACAACTGCTAAATAACCTCAAAAGCATTCATGAGGACTCCACATGCTAGATACAATGTCCTTCTTGCTAGGAAACATGGGTACCCGTATTGAGCAGCCTGTGTACATTCTAGTGACCACAGGAGATGTCCTGATTATTTATGTGTGTAAGAGAATGGTAATGATGTCAGAAACACCCTCTGTTTTTAGAGAATTGGGAATTTTTATAAAATCAAAGCTCTCGGATGCTTTTGCCCCAGGAGAGGGAGAAAACTGTTTCAAAACATGAAGAATATGATCGTATGACCAAAAAGTAAAATAAAATAACTGTCTACAAAGAAGGGAAATGAAAGTGTCTGAGAGCATTAAATTTTATTTCATATGGAAGGAAGGACTGAGAATTTTCATCAGAAAATCATCCTCTTGAAGTTAAAAGCATCTTCTCTTAGTCTCATCCTTAGTTCGGTTTTTCATTAAGATATGTTCTTATCTAAAATGACGTCTTTTTGGTTAGAGTTTAAAAAAAGAGCAAGATGATAGCTAAGAAGCTGAAGGCCAAAATAACCTTTGTTGAATTTGGCTTAGAACAAGTTCAATGGCAGGCAGTCTGTCATTAGATAATAACCACCTGAATATATAAGGATATTAGAGAAACTTTAGAAGTTAATTATTATTATATGTCAGCAAGACCATGGAGGAAAAAGTTGCAGACATTCAATATAAAAAGAACGTGGATAACAAAGGGTTAAAATATATCTTTGCCATCAATTTAAGACTGACTGCAGACACATATTCCTGAGGCAGAAGCTTTATATGTGAACCTGTCTCATAGGCCCAGCAACAAGAAACCAGTGTTTTATTCCTTGAAATACTAATTAGCCCACAGTCTGTAAGATGAAAATAGTCTCATTAAAGCAGTAGCAAGAACTTAAACCTAATTTTATTAGTGCTCTTTAGTAGTGAAAATAATTTTATCAACTGCAAAACTGTATTCACTTCTTGGATGTCCATGTATTCAAGATAATAAGATGCACTCTGGGAGCACACCCAGACTGAATGTGCCACATTTTTACTCAAATTTATTTCCCAAAATACTACCAAAACACTGATGCCTGGTTTTTTGTTTATTTGTTTGAAGCTATTTCTGTGAAACAGAAATCCAGTTCTAACATAAGTTTTTAAAAGAAATTAGAGTGCATGGGGCTATTTTTAACAAATAGAAGTAATATAATTTGGCTACTTACCCTAAACCTGAGACATCTTGGGTAGTCATGGATATGTGTGTGATCACTCAGGGTCAAAGGAGCTCAATGGCCTTATTATGTGAATACTGATGAAGCTCTCATTGCGTAATGGTTAGGACAGCAGCAGCAGCAGCTAGAAAGCTACTGGGGCAAGGAGACCTCCAAGTACTGTGACTATAAAACATATTCAGAGAACAGCCTCTGCAAGCTGCATGCCTCCAGACTTACATTCTGCCCTGCCTCTCTCTGGCTGTGTGACCTCAAATAAGTTACTTACCCTCTCTGTGCCCTAATTTTTCTCACTTGTGAGATAGAGTTGAGAATCGAACTTGTCTCATATGGGATTCTCATATGAGAATTAAATGATTAAATAGTTGTGAAGCACAGAGAACAGAGGCTGGTATATATTAAGTGCTATAGAATTGTTTGATTAAAAATAAATTGGTCTAATTAGCTTAATTTTCCTAATCTTCCTTGCATTAAAAGAGACAAATTTTCTATCTTCCTTATTAAGAAACCAATGAACAAATAAAAGGTACATAAAATTAAAAGTCTATGAATTGTTGAATTTTCCCCTGGCGTTAAAACAGTAACATTTTTGTGGGAATACATATCTGCCATAGATAAATTGGAAAATACAGCATTCTTACCAACTGTTAAGAATTGCATATCCAAAAATTACCTTAGTTTTCAAGATTAATTGTTCATTAAAATAATGGCTTGGAGAAGAAAGAAATGGAATTTAATTTATTTTTATATCACAGTAAATAGGCATTCTAGAAAGTATTAACTTTTTGCTATAAAAATCTTCCATAGAGGGAAATTAATGTGTGTTGAGTAGTTTGATAAGAAGGACTCTGGACCCAAATTATTGTTAAATCCTGGCTCTGCCTCTTCTTAGCTCTGTGAACCAAGCAACATCACTCTTCTGTGCCTCGTTTTCTCATCTGTACAGTGGGGGTGATAATAACTGTACCTCCTTTATGCAATCGTTATGAAGACTAAAGGAGAAAATACTTGTAAGGAGCTTAGAGCAGTTCTTCTGCATGGTCACTACAATGTTATCAAGTAAATAACAGCTTTCTAGGCTACTCACCTTCTAACTTGCTCTGGCAGATTTCTCAAGTGACTGGTAATTCAGACTATGTCCTTTTCAAGTTTTCCAGCCAGCTGTTCCTGGTTTGATATGTAATGCTTTATCCTTTCATTTTCTCTTTTTTGGGGTAAATCTCAGTCAAGTACCTGTGTGAAGCCTGATTTTTTCCTACATTATTAACACCATGCTTGAGGATACACTTCTTGGGCTGGTGCTCTGTGGGTACGCTGCTTGGCCCCTCTGCACAAACCTGCCCACGTGACCCTGGGTAGGAAAGAGACGTACTCCTTATATGCACTCTTCTTTAAGAGGATTGATGGAACTATATATAGGCAAAAAATTAGGGGCTTAAGTCTATTTTGATCACTGATAGAAATCTTCATCCTGTCAAAGCCCACGTGGGCAAAAGCATGATTGTCACTGGATTATTCTGTTCATATCCCCCATGTTCCCTTTAATTCCCCATGAGTAGGGGGACACATTGTTAACACTGTCCTGCAATTCTTGAGGCCATACGTTCCTTGTGACGAAGTCTGATGAGGGCCCGAGATCAGCAGTGAGTCCCGGCGCTCCTGCTCAAAGCCACATGTGGTAAATGAGGTGGGCGACGAGAGGGAAAGGGGCTCTTCCCCTGGGGCAGGACTAGTTGTTGGCAGTTGATCTACAGAGGAGGGTTATATACCATAATTTGGGTACATACCAGATTTGAGGGGTTTTTTTGTTGTTGTTGTTGTCACACTCATGTGATTAGTCTGCTTCCCTTATAAAATTCCTCATTTTTCTTTTTTTTTAACTTTTTATTTTTATATTGGAGTATAGCCTTTTCACAATGTTTTCATAGTTTCAGGTGCAGAGCAAAGCGACTCAGCCATACATATGTATGTATCCATTCCCTCCCAAACTCCTCTCCCATCCAGGGGGCCACATAGCTGAGTAGAGGTCCCCTGTGCTATACAGTAGGACCTTGTTGGTTAACCAGCTTAAACATAGCAGTGTGTACATGCTGACTCCAGACTCCATAGCTCATTTTCTATTAAGAGAGTACCTATACTTGGATTTCAGGATATTGGCGGAAAGAATATAGAGGACTGCGTCATTTTGTAGGTTGGACAATTTATTTTAAAGTAGTGGGTGAAGCATGTGTAGGGCCTTCCAAAGTGGCCTTATCACAGCAAGAGTGCCGAAATGTGTGTTATGCAAAAGTTGAGAACTTCTCTCATCCCATTTTAACAGTGCACAAAGTGGGGCGTAATGGATACCACATAGAAGAAAAGCGTGTCTAGGGAGGCAGAAGGAGGAGAAAACCAAAGGAGGGATTGTGGGCATGTGTTTGTGGAAGGCTAGCCATGTGAGTACCATTAAGAATGCAGAAATTACTAAATCAGGATTCCTGTGTCTTGGAGGCTCATAATCAAGTGTGGGGATTCCAAACAGATGGAAGAAATAAAAAGTCTGGAAACACAAAGGAAGCAGAAGTTGGGCAGGGCTGGAGGGAAGTGACTTTAGCAAAGGGATGGACTTTGAAGGTTGACTCACTGGACTCCATGAAGAAGCAAACCCAGGAGCTTCACATGTGCAGATACAAGTGTGTGTGCCTGTGTAGTTGCTCAGCCATGTCCGACTCTTTGCAATGCTATAAACTGTAGCCCACCAGGCTCCTCAGTCCATGGGATTCTCCAGGCAAGAATACTGAGTGGGTGTTGCCAGCCCTCCTCCAGAGGATCTTCCCTACCCAGGGATTGAACCCACGTTCCCTACATTGCAGGCAGATTCTTTACCCATTGAGCCATGGGGCAGCCCCGCAGATATAAGTGGAGAGGTTTATTTGATGACTTTATTGTTGAATTTAATGTTCAGTCCTAGGTCAGTTAGGAAAAGTTAGGAGAATGGAGTAGGGGCAGACTGGAAAGTGTTGAATGCTTTGCTAAACCATTTGCATTTTATCCTGACACCTACGCCTACAGGTAATCACTAAGTTTTTAAGGGGAGTCAATTACTGAGTACCAGAGACATGAAAGAATGTATGCGATGAGCAAGACTTGACGTGTCCTCTTTCCTTTATTTGCTATTTATTAAGGTTACTTATTTTTAGCCTCTTTGCCAGCTCCCCAGCCCGGGTTAAGGCCCTGAGCCTCAAGTAAAGATGTCATCCATGGTCATGTGATGGCGCACAGTTCTTTCTTGCTGGGGCTTCATTGAGGCACATCCCAGCCGTTCATTAATCAGCCTCTATCCCAACATAACCCTCGAGTACCCATCTCACATGGTTGAACAGGCAATTATTTATATCCATGCTAAATTTGCTGTATGACAGTCTCTTAATATGTCGCTTTTGAGAATAATTTTCCTTATAAAGGAAATCTCAATAAGGGCATGCAGAAATCACTTCTTGGATGTACTCTCCTTTGCCCTGCCTTGGACTATTTACCACCCAACTAGAACTTTCCTCTTTCCTAATCGTTCACTGTGCCTACAAATGCTACAGCCACACCACACCCAGAAGGTCGGCAAATTAGATTTTTCATTTTGGTTTTGTATTATTAAAGCATACTACAAACTTGATACTCTTCCCAAAGAATTCAGTTTTTCCTATTCTGTTCTTCTCTTTAGACCGTTCAGAGACCTATAAGTGAATCCAGAAGCAATCATTTTGCCAAGAGAGACGGTGTCAGGATCCAGATTCTGTTTTCCTGCAGATCTTAGTTGTTTCAGCCAGAGGACCAAGAAGCACAAACACAGAGCCCGTCAGAAAGCCCATTTCTCAATTATAAGCCAACATCTGGGAGTCACTTAGCTCATTCTTATTAGAAATCATAATTTCCTGGAAATTCTGCACATTTTGTCATTTGGTTGAACATCTTATAAGATGGTGATGAGATGCAGCTCTATAATTTTTCAGGGGAACTATTACTTTCATGAAAGGAGGTTCAAGTGAACAAGATTTCACACAGACTAAACCTGTGTGAATCTAAATTTAAGATTTTGGGGAAAATTGCACATCATATTTGTATTCTGCACAGCATTTTATAGCTACCATTTAATGAGTGCTTATTATATGCCAAGAACTATGGTAGGTGTTTTATGGGACTCCTCTCACTATATCCTTACTCAGGTTTACAGATGTAAATTACTGTGATTATCATCATAATAATAGAGACTTGATGACATAAAGGACTCAGTTGAGAAAGTATAGAGAAAGAATTCTAGCCTCAATTCTGGTGACTCCTAACCACTCAGCACTAATGTTTTTATGTAGTTCATCACTCGCCCTTAATACACTAAAGTATCAAGTACAGTCCAGAATAACAGGGATCCTCAAATTACCTGAATTTTAATTCCATTAAAAAGGGATAAAAGGTAGAGGAATAAAGGCAATAGGAAGTTGTTACTTTATTCCACTCCTCTTTAAAACCTGCTAATGGCTTCTTATTGCAGGTGGAATAAAGCCTATGCTCCCTAATGTGTTCTACAAAGAATTAGATGATCTGATGCCTGCTGGTTTCTTCAGCTTCATCTTTTACTCATTTCTCCTTCTTCTTGGACTCAAGGTCATATAGATAATGAGTGGCAGAGCCAGGGTCCAAACTCAGGCAGACTGGCTCCAGGACTGTGTTCTTAACCACCTTACTAGTTGGATTATGGATGGATGAATGAGCGGATGAATGGATGGATGGATGAGCGAATCAATGGGTCAGTGGACTGATGGATGAACAGATAGGTGGACATGCACATGCATGGATAGATGGACATGCGCATGCATGGATGAAAGGAAGGAAAGAAAGAAGGAATATTAGCAATATTCAAATATTGCTATATGAATAAACTGAAAGGATGGATCTGTAGATAATGAAGGAAATGAGAGAGGGACGGAGGGAGGGAGGAAACTAATTTAAGAGATTTGTGACTCTAAGAGTTTGTATACAGCCAGTCAAATCTGTTAAAGCTTTTCCATCAGCATCTGCAATACTCTTCAGTGAGGTCAGGATTCCCTTTCACAAAAGAAAATGCACACATATACCTTTTTGTCCATCTAACAGATGAAATTGAACTAAAGTCCAGGTATGGAGACATACCCCTGAGTAATTTTAGAGGCTAACACCACTTAAGTGATTGCACTAGGATGCCTGCATAGACAGGTTATATGCTTTTCTATCCAGCAGTTAACCTGACTACATGAAATGCCAATCCCTGGCTTCAGAGGTGATGGGCAGGGCAAATACAGCACCACTTCTGAAAGCCCATCGAAATCATCTGCAGTAGTTTTTACACTGTCTGGAATGCTGTTCCTTCTTATTTGCTTAGAAAGCTCATTTTCTACTCTTTTAACTTAACTTTTTATATCAATCTAATTTAAATGAATAGAAGTATTCAAATCCTGAAAGCACAACACGCCTCAGTGAACTTTTTAGTAACCAGCTATCCATTTTGCTGTTCTTTAGCTCAAGATCCAGAGTATTATGCAACCACCAGAGACCCCTGGGGACTCCCCTGGTGACTCAGATGATAAAGAATCCACCTGCGATGTGGGAGACCTGGGTTCGATTCCTGGTTTGGGAAGGTCCCCTGGAGGAGGGCACGGCAACCCACTCCAGTATTCTTGCCAGGAGAATCCCCATGGACAGAAGAGCCTGGTGGACTAACAAAGAGTTGGACACGACTGAGCTACTAAGCACAGTAAAGCATAGAGACCCTTGGGAGCTGCCTTACCCCCAATTTCTTCCTGTCTCCTGTTTCCACCACCATAGATAAATTTTCCATTTTGAGCTTTACAAAAATGGAATCACATAGTGTGTGGTCTTTTTTAGAGGATTCTGTTTGTTCAACGTTGTATTTTCTATTCATTCATGCTATTGTGTGTAGTATAGCTTTTAAAAAAGTATTTCTTTGTCTTAAGTATGTTGCTATATACTTACTACAAAGTCTACTACAAAGTGGTGTCGGAGAAGACTCTTGAGAGTCTTTTGGACTGCAAGGAGATCAAACCAGTCAATCCTGAAGGATATCAGTCCTGAATATTCATTGGAAAGACTGATACTGAAGCTGAAGCTCCAATACTTTGGCCACCTGTTTCAAAGAGCTGACTCAGAAAAGATCCAGATGCTGGGAAAGATTGAAGGCAGGAGGAGAAGGGGACGACAGCAGATGAGATGGTTGGATGGCATCACCGACTCAGTGGATATGAGTTTGGGTGAACTCCAGGAGTTGCTGATGGACAGGGAGGCCTGGCGTGCTGCAGTTCATGGTGTCACAAAGGATTAGACACCTCTGAGCGACTGAACAACAACAAATATTGCTATATGAATAAACTAAAATTTATCTAATATATTGAGTGGACATTTTGACTGTTTCAAGATTTGGGTTATAACAAATACAGCCACTATGAACATTCAGATACCTTTCTTATGCAGCACCAGTTTATGCATTTCTTTTGGATCTGTATCTTTGGGTAGAATTGCTGTATCATTAAGTATGAATATTTTAGGTAGACTAAATACTGTTAAACTGCTTTTCAAAGTGGTTGAGCTGACTTACACTCCTAACAACTGTCTATGAGAATTCCACTTTTTTCTACATCCTTATCCACACTTAATTATTTTTTTTAAATCTTTTCATTGTAGCCATTCTGGTGATATTTGAAAATATCTCATTGTAGTTTAAATTTGCATTTCTCTGGTGATTAAAAAAGCCAAGCATCTTTTCATGTGTTTATTGGACACTTAGATATCTTGTGAAGTATCTACTTACATTTTGTTTATTTTTCTGTTGAGTTGTCTTTCTGTCCCTTATTGATTTATTAGAGGTATTTATATACAATGGATATCAGTTTTTTGCCAGACAATGCTGCAAGTTTTTCTCCTACCCTGAAGTTTCCATCCTTCTTGTACCCTTTGATAAACAAGAGTTCTTGATTTTAATATAAGCAGATCAAACCTTTTTCTTTAGGGTTAATGATTTTTTTGGTCCTGTTTAAGAAATATTTGCTCACTTCCAGGTTATCAATATTGTTCTCCTGTATTATATAGGAGCCTCATTGTTTTTCCTTTCACACTGAGACCTATAATCTACTTTGAGTTGATTTTTGTAGATAGTATGAGGTAGGGAGTTATAATTCATTTTTCAGATGCATATGTAATTGGCTCAGCACAAGTTGTTGAAAATTCCTTTCACTATAGTGTCACCTTTTTCATAAATCTAGTGATTGCACATATAAGACTATATCTGAACTCCCTATCCTATTTTGTTGTTCTGTTTTTCCATTCATGGACCAATATCAAGCTGTTCTAATTATTATAGTTTCATAGTGTCTATCTGCAAGTATAATTCCTCCAAATTTGCCATTTTAGCTAAGTACAATAATAATTATTTTGCTATTAAAACTGGTAACAACTAGCACTTACTAATGCTTATTTTATCTCAGTTAATATGTGAATCGTGTATCACTTTAGATTTAATCTTAGCAGCAATCTGATGAGGTAAGATGCATTATCTTTTTTATAATGAAGAAACTGAGCCCCAGAGGAAGAGTAAGTTGGTAAAAGTCACATTGCTATTCAGTAGTGACGCCAAGATTTGCCCCCAGATCAGCCTCACTCTAGGATCTCTGCTCTTTTATTAACACAAAACTGTGAGCTTGAGCTATAGCCTCAGGTCGTTCTTGGTGAATTGTTTATCTTTTGATGCTAGAGTCTGATTTTTAACCCTAACACTAGTTGGTATTTTTTTTTTCTCTCCCCATGTCCTTAAAAAAAAAAAAAGCCCAGAAGGAAAGTGAACAATGGAGCACTGGATTAGACGATATGTCTTTTTAGTGTCAATTTCATACTATTTTTAGGCATGAGAGAGGATAGAAAAGAATATCCAGAGTTCTGTTAAACCAGATTTCAGGAGCTGGGAAGCACTGAGCAGCTTTCAAGCGTCTGATCCCCTGTCCTGAAATAGCAGGGGTGGAAGCGTCTGCACTGGTGGAGCTTAGCAGTGGGGGAACTTTTCACATTCCTTGCCCTCGCTCTCCTTGCCTCTTTCCACCTCTCCCACCTACAAAAGGTTTTGAACTTTGAGCATCTTCCCACACATCACCAAAATTCCAAAGCCAAGCTATTAAGGAATACCCAGTCTAAAAATAGAAAACTCAAAGGCCGCAAGGGTAAGATTTTGTGCAGAGGTGTAAATAGACATTTGCATCTGTGAATTCATCAATATATTTCCCAGACTGACCCTAGAGCCACAGATAGTTCTAGTTTCCATGCTGTGGCTACCTAGTAAGATTTTGCAGCCATTCTGGCAGTTTTCACGGTGCTCTTGTGTTTATGATTTATCCCCTTCTTCCTGTAGCTCAGAATTTTAAAACAAAATGCCCTTTGTGTTAGGCCAGTGCTTATCTCTTTTTCAAAAGTGCGCCATTTCCAAAGACTGGTTTAGTTGAAATGGCTCATTATTTCATGGTAAAAATACTCAGAATTTGCCTCGTGCCACCAAAACATGTCCCTTTAGTCACTCGCAAATGGGTTCACAGTCTGAGTAAAACAAGGGTCACCAAAAGCATGGAACAGAGCTTTTCAGCATCTCAAACATTACATTTCTCTAAGAAAATTCCCATGAAAGAGCAGAAATTACATGCATTTTCCTGTGTCATCTTGTCATTCTATCTTTAGTAGTGTAATTTTCTTATGTAATGGTCTGCATTCGGTGATATTAATAGATTGAAAGGGGCTGAAAACAACTAACACTTCTCTTATGAAAGAAAGATTGAATACCAGCTTATCAAACATTTCTAAGCCTATCAAATGCCACTCTGATGCCCTAATACCCTAACTGAAATGTGTAGCCATCCTGTCATTCAAGGAAATAATAATTTAGGACATAAAGTTCAATACAGGTGAAATCTCCAAGTTCTATAATTATTAATGGATATTAACGACTTTAAAATACATTATGGTGTGTGTGTGTGTGTACGTGTGTATAGTCTTATAATTTTAGATTTGGCAGGAACCTTACCAAGTGGTCTCATTTACAGGTAAGAAACTTGGAGCCCTGGAGCTGAGACGACCTTCTCAAGGTCACAGGGCAGCATGCTTTCTTTGTATTCACTTTCATTGTTTACTTGCTCTGCTACAAAAGCCATTGTTCTTTGAGCCTCCAATGACCATACCTGCCTCACCTTACAGTATCCAACAGAAAATAGGAACAAATCTACTTTGAAAGGCAAAAATGCTACATAAGTGTATAGCATTCTTATTTGTCATTTTAGAAACAAAAGTGTGTGGATTATAGAAGCTTTCAAAGCTTCCTATTTAAAAGTGAATTAAATGTCAGCAAATTAATAAGAACTCATTTACTCCCAGCCCTGAAAATACCTTAATATTCCAGACTTAAAAGAACAGTAAGTTGATCCTTTTTTTTTTTTTTAATAAAAGAGAATCTCATTGTGTTAAAAATAGTGTGCTTAAAAACAACTTGGTTTTTTAAAAAAGTCTTTCTATTTTTGTCTCATTGAAAATTTCTCTTTAAATTCCATTTATAAAATCATTGCCTACAAATTCAACACTTCTTTTTCTTCAAAAAGTGTTTCTGTTTTCCTTAAAAAACAGTAATAAACCTTCCCTTCCCTATTTTTATCTGTTTGTTTGTTTGTTTAAATCTCCAGATTGAGGACCCTGTTCATGAGAAGCAGGCCACCTCTGTGAGCTGATGCAAGTTTAGTTAATCACTGGGACAGCCTGGGCTGAAGTCCACTTGCTATAGGATGAAGAGTAGCATAATTTTTTTGGCCCATAGTTGCATTGAGCTTACTTTTGGTCATGTTCCCTTTTGGTCCCCACAGCCCCCTGATGAAGTTTGTTCTATTGTTGCCCCCAGTTTACAGATGAGAACACTCAGGCAATGACAGATGAAATGTGTTGCCCAGCTGACTCAGCAGTAAGTGATAGAACCAGTATCTGAACCCCAGCAGCCCGACTCCCAGCATCTTTGCCTACTTTCTGCCATCACGAACTCTTGAACAAGCCATTTTGCCTTTCTTACTGCTCTTACCTGAAAAGTGAAAGAGGAAAATAGATCAGATAATTTGGACCAGTCCTTCCTGCTCAGTCATCCTCAATCCTGAATATCTGCAATTTGAATATTTTTGAGGAAAAAAAATTACTGTTTCCTTGCCTCTAATATAGGAACACCTTTAAGTCATAAATCCCAAAATACATCAGTCTCCTCATTGTTTCTTTGGTAACATGTGAGGGAGCAAATTGTTTTTGATTTGTTGTGTGCCCATTTCTCATCACAAGGGATGAGTCCCAAAGAAGCTTAGGATGATGGTAAAGCTGTTTTCTTATGGAGGTTAAAACAATGGCTCTGGTGTAGAATGCTGGATGTGCAACAATGAAGGGTTGTCACCACAACAATGTAAGGGCAATGATGATGGGCTTTGGAGCCAAGTCAACTAATTTTGAGTTTGCCACTTGAAAGCTGTGTGACCGTGGACAACTTTCATAACCCCTCTAACACTGTTTCTAATTTAAATAAAAAGAAATTGATGTTATTCTCCTAGAGGAAAATATGGCCTGACATGTGGCCAATGACAGTGGTATGGCCGTTGTTGGTAATATCACATGGCCAGGTATTATCCATCAACAGGTGCTGGCTGTGTACTTGCTGTGAGCCTCACTGGGCTGTGCATCGAGACCATGGTTTCTGTTGAAGGAAGAATCCAAGGAGATCTAGGAGAGTAGGTGGAGAAATTTTTTTTCAAAGCACCAATCACAAGGAGATGCCCTGTGTTCTTGGTGTCAACTAGGGCAGGAAGCTGCTGCTGGGTCAACTAAAACTGTAGGTTTCCAATGCTCATTTGGGGCCACCTGCCTTAGTTGACATGATAGAAGGCTTAATTTCTGCAAGTTTCACCTTTCTCATATGTAAAATGAGGATAAGCATCATGTCTGCCTCCTGGGTTGCTGTACAGATAACACCCCTAGAGCCCTTGTGAGTTACATACAATCTTCTACCACCTGATCCCTGTTATTAAGGATGTCGTTTCCATTCCTCTTCACCCAAGCAAGAGCAGAGCTCGTTGTTCTCAGTTTTGTCTGGCTTGCTCAGCTCCAGTAGTCCCATAAAACTTTAATTAGGGCATAAAGTACACATATAATCACACCAGTCCTGAAAACGGTACTGTGATAATGTGATTAATAAGTTTTTGTATGGTGATAGTGCTTTAACGTGCTGCTGTAGACCTGTAAATTTTACTGGCTTCAGTCCTTATGAAAGGAAGAGTGACAGCTCATTGCCCAGGGCAGCAAACATACAACCCTCCTGCATTTACCTTTCAAGTTCCTTAAATAGCTTTGTATATCAGCTCAGGACTTCACTTTCTTCAGTTTCGCCATCTCTATCACTAACATGGGCTTCCCTGGTGGCTCAGATGGTGAAGAATCTCCCTGCGAGGCAGAAGACCTGGGATTGATCCCTGGGTCAGGAAGATCTCCTGGAGAAGGGTTGGCTACCCATTCCAGTATTCTTGCCTGGAGAATCCCATGGACAGAGGAGCCCGGTGGGCTACAGTCCATGGGGTCACAAAGAGTCAGACACGATTGTGACTAACAGTCGGCCAGTCACCACTAACATGAGCTGGAGTTGGGATTACTTATATGTTCTTTCCTCTAATTTCTGAGGTGTAATAACAGGCTTGACTAAGAATTGAGGGCCGTCAGAGAATAGCCCATGTTTCTGGAAATGATCTGCTGGTACAACCTTCACTGTCATCACCACCGCTTTGTTCCATATTTGTGTCTATTTGTATCCTTTTAAAGCACTTTCCCATGAATGGGGAAGGCAGTGGAGATTTCATTTCCACTTTTTAGTTTCAAAAATCAAGAGTCATAAAAGTAAAGTGAGCTCCTCATTGTCATAGATGGACATGAACCCACATCTTTTGCCCTCAGACCAAAACATTTTTAGTGTGACTGCTGGCTGCTGCTAGCCTATGCTTGTACTTTCTCAGGAAGAGAACAGCATTTACTATCTATTCTAAAGGATGCAGACAAAAGAGGTTTGTGTATAGGTGTGCCCCTACCAGAGCGGAGCATGTCCCCATGGGTTTGATCAGGGCTCACTCACCAGGGGCTTTCCCCAGGGGATTATCTCTAAATAATGTCTGTGTTCAACTACACAACGGGCACCCTGTCCTTCCCCAAGGGCTATAAACCTTGCTCCCGCCCCACCCCTCCTGGCCTCCTGGGCTTCCAGGGCTTGAAATTTAACCATCTGGGGCCTTGAGGACTAATTGGCCTTTAAATAGAGTTCAATTAAAATAGAAATTCTTTCACTGTACGTAACAGCCTATATTAAAAGAAAAAAAAAAAAAGTAGACTCTTGTTTTGACCCTGGGGAATCAGGGATAGGGGAGTCACAAAGCTTACTTCCTTGGGCTCCAGTAGCCTCATTCATATGACATAAACAGTCAGAGGTATTCTAAAGAGCAAATGAATGTATGTAAAAGAACTGTAAAAATGTAAGCTAGACAAAGAGCTGAGGAGAAGGGTGGGGCTGATGTGCCGGTCTGGGAAGAGGAAACAGGTGGCCACACCTAGAATTCAGAGCATTGAGTCTGACCATGACAAAGGAAACTTTGTAATGAGGTGGTTTGAAGGCTTCTGACTGACTTCAGGGTTTGGTCCAGGACTGAACCTTCAAAGACACTTGGGCTGCTTTGACCTCCAGCCATCTGTATCTGGGAATGTCAAACAAATGGTTAATGGTATCAGATGCTTAATGATCTCAGATGTCCCCTGCTTACTGCCATAAGAGAGAAAAGAGCCCCCTGGAGAAATAATTTAAGGATGCTATTTTCAAAGTTGCAATTAATTGTGTATTCGGGAAAGCTCATCTTCTGCCAGTTATTCAGTTGAGAAATGGGAAATTACGGGTGATGGAGGAGCTGTGACTGACAGGGCAGTTTGAATGATCTTTATAAGGTCAATAAGGCAGATGCAGAGCCCATATTCAACACCAGGCATCCTGGACCAAAGCCATAATGATCATGACATGGGAAGAGTTACAAGCTAACTTCCTTCAATCAAAATATGTGCTTAAGGATAGGTCTGACCATCTGACCTTAAACTTGGAAGTTTCATGCGGACTAGCCTCTGGTTGCCTTTTCTCAGTGCCTTTTTTCCTCGGTGGCTTGAGCTGAATGTGCCTCCCACCGTCTCCCTTTGGGGCATGTGGCCATGTCTTTTCGTTTCCCTTCTCAACTTCCTCCCTTCTTTCCCTCCTCTTTCCTCCAGCTAGTGAGACCTGCAACGATTTCCACCCGATGTTCTTCACCCATGACAGATCCTTCGAGGAGTTTTTCTGCATCTGTATCCAGCTCCTGAACAAGACATGGAAGGAAATGAGGGCGACTTCTGAAGACTTCAACAAGGTAAGAGGAGTCTGAGGCAGAGGCAGCAGCTTCCTGTGTCCCAGAAGAGCCTCCTCCCCACCCTTTGCATGGTCTCTTCGCTGCACGTGAAAGGAGAATGAGGATGGCTGTGAGTTTAGGTGGCTTTGAGGATGGAAAAAGAAAGGCATACCTGTACAGACAGGAACCTGTGTGCCAGTGATGTTCTTATCTCTCTAGGGATAAGCTTGGAACAGTTTGTTCCTTTTGGCTCACGAAGCAGAAGCCACGGGCAGAGACTCTTTCTTGAGAAATATTGATAAGGTGAACTTTGCCTTTAATGGCGTTGATCTGGGATGCCTTGTTAGTACAAGATCTGGTGGGGGAAAGTGCCTCTCTTTCACCTGTTCAGGTGACTGCTAGGGAGAGAATGAGGTGAGGAAGACTGCTGTGGACACTTGGTACCTCTGTGGGTTACGGACGGGTTGAGATAACTGTCCTTTTCTCTGTCACAAGGAGTGTTTATTAAAATGCAAGACCTCTTTGAGGGAGCTGAGTAAGTTTAAATGGAACATTTCTTGGTTTACAGAAAGCATTTGGTTTTTGTGAAGAGTGTGAATCTCACATTTCCGTTTGTGAGTGAATGTTGGGTGGAGAGAAGAGTGTTGATCAACTTAAAGAAAGGGGATACATCTTGTGCACTTTTCAAGATAAACAAAACCTTTATCCTTAGATCAAAGCCTTGTTAGCAATCATGACGTGGCTACTCACAACTGGTGGTTGGGGCAGGTATGCATAGGACTTTAATAATTCTGATTTGCTAATGTATATGGATCTGGGTTTGATTAGCCCCCATCACCCATGTTCCCTGGCCTGGTACTGGGGACAGAACTGTTTCTGAGTCTTAAGTGTCTGGTCTCAGAGTCATCCTGCAGGGCCTTCACGAGCTTATGCTTGGGGCATAACATAATATGTGAATTCTGGTGTCACTTGATAGTCTTCATGGTCTTTGCCTCACAGTTCCCTTTTCTCTGAACTTACATCTATCTGGTCCTTCTTTTCCACCGTATTTCAGGTTCATGGCATCTTGAACTAATATTGGCTAAAAAGAAAGAAAACCAGGGAAAGGACACTTTTCCCAAGCCTTCCCCAAGGTTAGAACCTGTCTCTATCAGCATAATGATCTTACCTGCACTTGTAACAGAGAATGAACACCATTCTGTCTCAGTCATTCTGGGCCACCTATTCAGTTCCTTTCTTTTTAATTTTTGTGAATCTGTTTATGTTTTTGATTTGTGGTTACCCTGGTTTTCGAGAAAGTTTACCCATAACTCTATCTGCTTGCTTTAGACTGATAGTCATGTAATTTCAAACGCATTCTAAAAGATGGGCCTTTTTTACCCTCCCCCACATTTTGTGATTTTGATGTCCTGTTTTACATCTTCATGTTTATCCTATTGCTGTTCATTGTAGTTATAACCACTTCTAAGAAATGTTTTGATTGTTTTTTAATCTGTGTACTGGTTTGTTTAAGTGATCTTCAATCCTTTTGTGTATGCGCTTGGGCCATCTATTGAACTCCTTGAAATTACCCCAGAGACTCCCCTCTGTGGAAAACACTAGTCTATAGACTGTGTGCTAGAGCTGCAAGTGTCTGAGCAACTGTGCCCAAGGACAGACATGATTTGGGATGGAAAGTGGAAAAGAAGAAGCCTATTAATTCCCCTGTGATTATAACTGCAGCCTCCTAAGTGTACTCTACTTGATTATGAGGAACTTTACAAATCAGGTGCAAATTATCCTTGGGAGAGAGGGAAGAAGGAGCATGAAGACCTTTGCTCAATCAAACCAAACAAATGGAGAGTTAAATCAATAGTCTCTGAGAGCTCTAGAGGGCTGTAGCCACTTTGCCTCTGGGTCAATTCAGCTCTTCCTGTGCTGCACTCTTTCTGAAAGTCACCCAGTCCTCAGCTCTTGTGTCCCGGAGACACCTATTCCTCAGGAAGAGATGTCACTGGCTCCCATGTCTTCTGGTACCAGATATCCAACTGCTTTCTGAGGGGGGTTCATCTAGCCTTCTTCCCCAGAATTTCAGATATCTGCATTTTTGTAAAAGATAAAATCTAATATCATTGCTGTTGATCTATGCACAGATGAGGTGTATAGAAAATATTAGCAAATTCCAGCAAAGGAATGGCTCAAGGGAATGAGTACTTAAACACTTAATTTCTGTAGAACTTATAAATTTAGGACATGAAGTCAAGAATATATCAGTAACAAAGGAAATCAGAGGCCTCAGTCTGGAGTTGCTGAGGAGGGCTGGAGGGAGGAGGTGAGCTTGGCTCTCAGATCCATTTTGTTCATCGCGGCTGTGTGCTCGGGTGGGTGAAGATGATTTTCTCCTTGCACAGGGTGAGGTCCTGGTAGGTGACAGTAAGGGCCCCAAAGGGTCATGTTAAAATCTGTTTAATTAACTTATATGGTTGCAGAAACATTCTTCAGCAAAATCTAAGAGCCAGGTTCAAATACAGTTTCCTATTATAGCCTTACTGCCATCTTTTTTGCACTGGACAATCAGTGCAAAAGAAGAAAATGGAGAAGAAAATGGCCACCCACTCCAGTATTCTTGCCTGGGAAATCCCATGGACAGAGGAGCCTGGCAGGCTACAGCCCATGGGCTCGCAAAAGAGTCAGACATGACTAAGTGAATAAGCAACAAATCATAAACTAATTCTGACATTACAGATCTGCTGCCAAGTAGGGGTTGTTATTTATGGTTGTGGGTAGGCAGCTGGAGGCCTGAGAGGCAGAGAGTCCCACTCCACATGCCAATGGTCAAGAATGGATATCAGTGGAGGATCAGGGATGGGTGTGACAAGGCATTTAAATTTTCTACACCAAATGTTTGCTGTGTTTGCTTTTTTCTTTTAAATACTGTGCATGCCTTACTTTTGTAACCAGAAAAGTATATCAGTTATATACTTTTAATCACATGTATATTAGTTTTTTAATACTTTTGTAACATATTGCTACAGTCGTAGTGGCATAAACAATACAAATTTTTTTATCTTACAGCTCCATAGTTCAGAAGACAAAAACAGTTCTCCCAGGGCTAAAATAAGATGTCAGCAGAACCATGTTTCTTTTGGGAGGTTCTTGGGGAGAATTCATTTCCTTGCCTTTTCCAGGCTATGGAAACCACCTGCATTCCTTGGCTCATGGCCCTCTTTGTCCGTCTTTGAAACCAGCGATTGCAAGTTCAGTCCTTTCTACCACATTTCTCTTCACTCTGATCCCTCTTATGCCTCCATCTTTCACTTATAACAACCCCTGTGATTACACTGGACCACCTGGGTAATCCAGAGTAATCGTTCCTATTTTAAGGTCAGCTGACTAGCAACCTCAGTTTCATCTGCAATCTAAATTCCCTTTTGCTGTAAAAGGAAATACATTCACAGAGTATGGGGATTAGATTATGGACATCAACACAGGGCCATTATTCTGCTTACCATAATGTGTACTTAAGTTGTAAATATAATAGATTTGTATCTGTGGGTATCAATTTAAATCAATGAAACATGGATAGATGAGCTTTTCTGGTGTTCTTTTTGCTGGTAGACTAGCATAATACCAGTTGCAGAGTTCTGCTCGTGGTTGCTCAAATGCAGGTATAATTATGTCCTTTTTCTTTTATTCCTCTTTTTTGTTGCTGGCCTTAACAACTAAAAAAGGATGGGGGGCAGGGGGAAGTGGTGGGGAAGGACCCTGAGTGAGAGCCTCTACTTAAATGTGAAGAATGTCTTTTCTGATTTTTACCCTGCTGCCTGTCTATCAGCCACTGTTCGCTTTACCAGATAATAAATTGGAAAAGAGAAATGCTGAAATTGTAATCAGTTCACTTTTCTTCTTGTTATTAACTTGGTAGCAGAAGAGACTGAGTTTAGGAACAAATGTGGGTTTGGTGTTACTGGTAGATTTAATGTTTTTCTTGTTTCCTAAGATTATACAAATGGAAATTCAGAAGTATTTTAAGAGTCTAACTTAAGACACAGTTTCTTTGAACTTTCTTGGACATCTTCTCAAGCTTTTGCCTGTTTGAATGAAAACATGGATGGTGGATTTAATCATCGACCTGAGATCCACGGTTCTCTAAGAAAGGCTTAACTATTTGCCTCCTTTGGCTTATTAGTGGAGAAGCAGTATTCCTCAATCTAAAATTTTGATTTTTCTTCCCAACAAACAATATCAGATTCCAGCAGACCCAGGAATCTCTTCTACAACCCACTTTGTTGAGGACACTCATTGGTAGATACCTAATGCTTGGAATTTAACACTGCTGCTGAAAGTGAGTGTTTGGAAAAGCAGCTGTCTCGCTGCTGCTCCAGACCTGGGAAGCAGCAGATGCAATGCTTTTTTTTTTTTTTAATTTATTCAAGAGAAGTAGAATTAGAGAGTGATTACAATATTTATGCTTTGAAAAGTACTTTCAGTTTCTCAATATAGCAGTCTCTGCAGAGTAATCCATTGATTCAGGCCATTGAGTTTGTATTCTGTGTTTTTGCCTTTTATTACCAATATTTCAGAGCATGCATTATTCATTGTCATGGGCATTAGAGAAGAGCTAAAGCACAGCTGGATCCCCTGAAATGCAAGTGGCCCCATAGTCATTTCATTGAAGCCTTTACTTTTGAGTTGGGGGTTAGGAAGGAGGATGCAAGTGACTTGGATATTTCAGGTATGGGAATCTCATTTCAAGCTTTTGTGTCAGACTGCTCCACTTGAAAAATTTGAACAAGGATATATATACATCAAACTCAGTATCTCTGAATAGCAGCATTTCTCAGCCTGCCTGTACATTAGAATCACCTAGGGGGCTTTTGAAAGCTCTGTTATCCCGGTGTCCAACTGTACCACATGCAAATTTAAATTTTTGGGGGTGGAGCCAACACTATTAAAGATTTTCATTAAGGTAGATTTGATCACTGAAGGTGAATCATGTCCATAGAGTTACCATCAGTTGACACATGTAACACGTTTCACCAACTCATGACGCATGCTGAAGAAGTAGTGTGTCTTTCAGTCTACAAGGCCCAGGTTCTAATCCTGACTCCATTACTCAGGAGCTCTATGCCTGAAAATTAAAAAAAAAAAAAAAAAAGTGGATACCAGAATTCCATCACTTTCTCTTATAGTGGTGTGATCTTAAGGTGAAGTCATAAATGTAAAAAGACTTTGAGGAAGTAAAATATATGCAGTCGTAAAGTGTTCTTTTTCTATGTAATAAGGTAAATCCTGTCTATGAAATACAAGTAAATTGCTTTTTCACAAGAAGACATTTTTTAGCCATTATGTTTACAAAAAGCAGGAGAGGGGGCAAGAAAGCAAAGTGAAGCTGTCTATGTAGCCCCAGTTAACTTCTGAACTGAATTAAACAACTCGTCTAACTTTGGTGGAAATAAGGTTGAAGCTGAAAATTTGGTGGTGTTTTTTTCCAAACATCTTTATTAGGTACCTTGGTTTTCCTGGTGACAAGCCTTGAGTAGCAGCCTAAAATTCAACGGGTCCACCAGTTTTCATGTACTTAATGGCTGGTGAGAGTTAAGCAATTACCTTGTTGCCCAGACTTCTCCCCAGGGTGGCTGAGCCTACTAGATAACCATCAAAATATTTGTTCATAGCATTAGTGTTACTTCAAGCAGATGCTGTCAAAATGGGAATTATAAACCAAGATCAAATGACTTTGCCATGCCTTCGAATTACCAAAACTGAAGAAACTAATGATTTGAAAAATGCAGTCACTCTAGAGTGAAAGCAGTATTTTAAAATGCTACCCAACAGCGTAATAAGCAAAACACACATGATAGAGTTTATGGTCTCCGGCTCACAGATGAGAAATCGTCCCTTCAAAGAGGAGAGGCTGTGCGTGGGGAGAACCCAGGCCCATCACACAAAGCTGCAGCTGCCTCTGGCTGAGCTACCAGCTTCTTCCAAGTCAGTGGGTGAAAATACAGTGGGAAGAATTGGAGAATAAGACACAGGACAGTGGGCATATCCTGAGAAGTCCCGTGGAAGGTTATCCATGGAAAATAACCACTATCTAGTCCCATAGTCACATCTAATGGGTTATGATGTGGTATAGAAAAGGGATTGTTTGAAAGCTCAAAGGCAGTGACCGCATGAATGAAAAGGGGAAATATGTTTTCTCCCCAAACCGCTTCCAGCTTACTGACTTTCTATGCATGCTTTTCAGGGGGCAATTAGCTATTCAGAAGTCCCCTTCCTAGGCCAGCTCAACTTCGTCATGGTGCAGACAGCGCTCTGTTGGTTAGCTGAGCTGGCCTAGGGAATGAAAGGTGGTCTGTAACTCTCACCATGAATAAACATGAATCTCCTCATTTGCATGAGGCAGGTGACTGTAAAATATCTTGGAGCAAGTTGTGAAAGGAGGCTTTGTGCATCTGTGCCCAGGGGAAGCTGTGGGGGACTCAGCGTTGTTTATCTTCATTAGAATTCCATCTAGTGCTGCTGTTATTGATCTGAACCCAGGCCTGGTGTGGTTAATAAAGTAGGTGTATGTTTTAATTGAAATATGAATATTTAAGTAGAGGAGAAGTCTTTTAAAAGGCCCTCATGTCATATGGGATTATCCATTTTTTAGCTGTCTAGGCCATTTACAAGTGTTTATTCAAAAGGCTTCTCATGTTTCACACAGGTCTTTAGGTTTGGCAGGAAGGAAATCAAATCTCCTCTAGAAGCAAATGTATTATATGAATAGATTTATTTTTTCCTTTGATGTTTCCCATTGCATAGGTAGCAAATGGTTCGTGTATGTGTGTGTGTATGTGTGTTCAAGGTGTCCACTTAAGGTGGTATTACCCTTTATCATGTAATTTGCCACTTTTGTTGGACAGTAATCACCGCATGTCCTCATCAATATCAATTATGCTGTCTAGAGACAGTGAAAAGACCAAGAAAGATCAACTGTACTAATTTATTGTTTCCAAGAGGTATCTTCTTAAATAGATCTCAGCGTGTACACTTTCTGAGCAGAAATGTATTAATTATAGGTAACGTAGTCCTGACTAAGACTGCTGCAACGTGAAGCAGTATTTCTCCAACTCTTTTGCATCACAACCCCATTAAGGAGCTTTCAAACATTATCTTTCAAACCTAATCACCCTCCTCCTGAAATTTCACTTATGCAGATATATTGTTATTTGTTTATATATGTATATCTGTACTTTCCATGTTAAAAGACTAAGAATTTTTGCACCTCCAAGAACTAATTTTCACCTCCCCAGGGGGAGAGCAACAGAAGAGCCTGCAGGCAGTCCCAGCATGTCTTCTCACCTGAAATGTGACCTTGAGCATGTCCTTTAGCCATCAAGTCCCTTCTCATCTTTAAGCTGAGTAGAAGTAATAATAATAATAACGATATTTCCTGAATCACAGAATTAGACCCTCAGTGGTGGGCTTTGTAAATTGCCCCATACATATGGGAGGTGCTGATCTCAAGGGACAAACAGTAATTTGCACTTGGATTGTGCAGTAAAATTGAGCAGCTTTGATTTCCCAGGGTGTGGTGGTGGTAGTTTAGTCCCTAAGTCATGTCTGACTCTTGCAACCCTGTGGACTGTAGCCCACCAGGCTCCTCTGTCCATGGGATTCCCAGGCAAGAATACTGGAGTGGGTTGCCGTTTCCTTCTCCATCGGTTTAGCCGCAAAGGGGGATTTTGACCACAGTGGGGCACATTTCTTAGTGAGGAGGAAGTCCTCTTGTGCAGTTTGTGGTTATGAGGGATGCTGTCCCCAGCCTGCCCACAGATGTACCACAGGTGATGCAGGAGCTTAGCAGAATCTCAGAGACGGACACACTGGTCATTCAAGAGCCCAGGTCCCCCACTGTCGGCTGGATAACCTTGTGCAAGGGCTTCAGCCCTGTCAGCTTCAGATTCCTCATCTGTGAGGGAACAATACCATGGCTACCTGGGCTCTGAGCCCTGGACCCTGTCAGGCACAAAATCTACTTGGCTCAAGTCTGGCCCGGCGCAGGCCCCAGGTGACACAGGACTCTAAATTCCTCTGAAAAAGAAAAGGAAAACTCATGGCAAAGCTGACGATGAAATGTTTTCAGGCTTCTTCCTCTGATTTAAGTGACTAGCTTAATAGAATGTCCATCTCAGAATGCCATCTTAGTGCTCCCAGCTGCACAGGGTCCGTGCAACTTTTATGAGAAAGCAGGGGTGACCGTAAAGTGGTTCATCTGCAGGGACCATTCTGAGATTGTGTCACTAACAGCCTGAGTGTATGTCCTTCTGAAGGGGTTTTATACAAGGATCCTGAATCATCCAGAAAGAATTAGATTTTGTTGACTCTTTTCTTGTAATTTTCACAAGAAATGGTTAAACTGTTTACAATTTGTTTAAAAGCTGACTGATAGGCTTAGTTGGTTGAAAACACAGCTAACATGTTTTGCTCTCTTGACTGTTTCTAAAACCGAAACATTTAAAAAATACTTGCTGTGATTGAGTCTCGTGAATAATTTGGGGAAAAGCTTGACAATAGTAAATGTACATCTTGAAGGTTCCTTTACGTGCTCAGGGCTTTTCTTGTTTCCAAAGTCTTCATAGACTCGGTGCATCTTTCTCTGAATGTGTTGTTGTTGTTTAGTCACTAAGTTATGTCCAGCTCTTTTGCAACCCCATGTTCTGTAGCCCACCAGGCTCCTCTGACCATGGGATTTCCCAGGCAAGAATATTGGAGTGGGTCGCTGTTTCGTTCTCAAGGGGATCTTCCTGACCCAAGAATCGAACCTGTGTGTCCTGCACTGGCAGGTGAATTGTGTGCTAAATTAAGATCTGCCAATTATGAGAAGCAAAGAATTGATAGGTTCTTCTACTGGACAGTGGTGAGACATAGCAGTTCCTTTAAAAATATATGTATATATTTTACTGAATTATAATTGGCATACAATATCACATCAGTTTCAGGGATGCAACATAGTGATTCAATTTTCTATATGTTCTGAAATGACCACGACAACAAGTCTAGGTACCATATGTCACCATACAGAATTAAAACAATATTATTGACTATATTCTCTATGTGATACATTATACCGCCATGTATATGTCTCTTGGTTCAACTGCAGACCTTTCCTGAACGTGAAAATAACGACAACTCTTTAAGTTAACTGTTCTCTATAACTCTATTCAATGACTTTGGAAGCTTCTTTTCCCTTTTATTAACTACACTTTGGGGCACTGTATGAGTTGCTAACTGGTTCCTATGATCTGAATTCCATATTCCATGGTGGGTCATGTGAGGGATTTGATAATGGCACAGAAACCATTTTATTAGTATACATCCAATTAAAAGGAAATTACTGACATTTTAAGCTAGGCAGAATGAGATTTTGGCATTCTAAAGTAAAGGGCAGATAGGAAACAGGGATGGATAGCTAAGAAGGGTACCATTTGATGGGAATCTCTCAAAAAATGCCAAGTCCTTTTTGATTTAAAAGAAAATATTTATCTTATATTTGCAAAGTAAATTATGTTAAAAGGGAGTTGAGAACACACTCCTCAGAGACCTGTGTATCATAAGCTGGAACAGAAGTACATAAGGCACTCCTTCTTGCCACCTGAGGGGACTAGATGTTGGGTAGTGGCAGGGGATAGAGGGCAAAGAGGGGCCCTAGATAAAATGAGATTAAGAGTCAGAATGAGACAGTAGTGTCAGAAGCAAGTTGCGAAGACTCCAATACAAGAGGTAGGAGAAGTTAGAAGATCCCAAGTGAGATTTCCACATGCCCACTGTGAAAATATTAGATCTTGGAGATCAGGAGTAAAAATATATATTTAATTATTTAAATGTACATAATTTAACTGCTCATTTACACTACTCGTATGCCTGTGTAGGTTTTTCAAAGTTATGCTTTTACATCTGAGCAGCCATGAAGGATGAGTCAAGACTCTCTACCTTCGTTTTCCTAAATAGGAGCTAAAGCAGTTACCTGCATGGCATGGTATCAGAGGCTGGCCTGCCCATTCCATCTCCAAGCATAGACATAAGCTACTGGATCTAACAGGTCGAAAACAGAAGCTAAGATTGAGAGGCAAAAAAGAGGGTACCCAGTAAGGCTCAATTTTATCACAGTCTCTCTAGCTATTTGTTATAGAGAGAAAAATCAATGTGGAAATTTGAATGATAGATGAGAATTCCAAACTGCTAGTTTCTTCCTTTCCTGTCCTCCCTCTCCCCTTTCTTTTGCTTTTTCTATGTATTTTCCACGAAGTTCTGGTAAAATTAAAAATGATAGTGGGTGCTCAGTGAAGTACATGGGAGGAAGTTATTTAGGCAGGTAGTCAATTCAGATATCATTCCTACACCCAATCAATGCTGTCCCTAAGGAAAGTTCTCAAGCCACTATGGCTTTTGGAAACAACTCATTCAGATCCTCTTCAAGCGCTCCCCTTGTGAATACCCATATCTAACACTTACCACAAGGAACTGCAATTGTCTAACTGCCGGGTTTCTAGTGAGTAGAGCCTTGCTTTTTCTGCATTCTTGGTACCTACGCAGTATCTGGGATACAGAAGGTATTCAATGTTGCTCTCCCACAACCATCATATACACAGCATGGCCACATCAGTGGTCCACTTTTGGTTAGTAGTGTTAATATCCAAACTGCACTTTAAATGCTGCCCATCCTTTCAACAAATATTATTGTGTGTTGACAACACAGTGGGCACTGTCCCAGGCACTTAGAATACAGAGATGGACTAGACTGATGGTTCCTGCCCTCGTGGGGCTGGCAGTCTGGCGTGTTTCTATTTGGAAGTTTATGGACCAGTCCGTCTTTCTGAAACCACCAGTCAGTGACCAAAGTCCATACAACCGCTGTTAGGTCCTCTGCCTTCTCATCGTTGCCTTGGTTCTGGTGTTCCTCTCCTCTCCAAATCTGGTACAAGTGGTTTGCTTGGGCCAATGAGATGTTCATGCATGTGAAGTGAGCAAAGGCCTGACTATGGCTTCTGTGGTTGGGCTGGGCTCTTGCACTCTACCTTCATCATGAAATAAAGTCTGTAACCTGGGCAGCCACTAATCCTTCATTGTAGTTCCCAAAATGAGGCATATAGACTGCAGTTTCCTTACCTATCCCACGAAATTACAGCTTGCTTAACACTGTCACCTCAGCTAACCTATAGACCTGTGAACAGAAGAACTTCTTAGCTGTTGGGATTATTTGTTACACAGCGCTCTTAATAGCTGACTAAGAAACCAGCTTTTCTCCTAGTTTTAAAACCTTCCCACTTTCCAAATGTCCTCCAATGTAGATCTGACTGTATCATTCTTGATTTTTATCCCTCTATAGCTGTCCATTGCCTGACTTATATAGTTTCTTAACCTTAACAAGATGTTCACATTTCTCTTTTATTAGCCTAAAATACTTTCCCTGCTTCATCCCCATATCTTCACCTGTACCTATCCGAAGCTCTGCATATTCTGAACTGCCCACCATTCCTTGCATGTGCCATCATACTTTCCTAGCTGAGGTGTTTGCTCATCATCCTTCTCTCTGCCAGAAATGCCTTCCTCCATCTGCCTGTTGAAATTCTACTTCAGGATTTTGCACAAGCACCACATCAGGAAGATGGTTACTATATCTCTTTCATTCAGGTTGAAATTCTGCACCTCTGTTCCCACAACATGGGATTCAAAATTTCTTCTGGAAAATATCTTTGAGCTAAGAGTAGTAGTGTATTTACAAATCTGCCTTTCTAAATTAAATATGTCACTGGAAACAAGAACTATAGTTTTAAATCTTAATATCTTCCTCTTATTTTTAAAGTAATCTCTGCTCATTTTTTGGATGGTTGAAGACTGAATGAATAAATGGCCAGAAATGCTTAATTTACTCATTATTTATAATGGCCTACCCAGCCAATAAACTGAATTAATTTATACCATTTTTGTGGGATGGTCACTGTTGTTCAATGACTAGAGACTATAGTTACTAAGAATTCTGCAGTTCTACAGAATAAGGAATTTTCTTGTCCCAGATTCCAGTAGATCTTGAAAAACCCTTCTAGATCCTTCTTTCTGAATCTCTTCTTCAGATGTCAGAACTTTGAGGGAGTTACAACTGATTTTGCCATTCATGTTTTAAGAAAAATGAAAATTATTTTTCCACATCTGTAACTTTAAATGAGATGAATGGAAAGCTTCAAAGATATTGAAGAGTTACAAAATAAGCTAAATTTCTCTTTTCCAAGGAGATTTGTTGGGCCCCCCCTTCCCCCACCGTGGTTTAAAACAAAACCAAAAACCTCGTTTTATTGTTTCACCTTAACTCATTTCTTATATCCACTCTCGGATTTGCTAAACCCACATGCCCTGGCCATTTAAGGAGTATTCTATTTCTCCCTAGTCTTGTTTCTTCTCCAGGCCACAGGGGAAATTAATGCCAATAATGGCATTTATCCTTTCACAAGATGGCCACCAAGAGATATTCCAGTGTGGAAGACAGACATGCCTTTCAGCAGTTCAGCCCACTTAGATGACTGCTCTCTACCCAAGCACTCCCAAGAAACCTGTACCTGTCTAGCATGTCAAATAGTAAACGTGAGGACATAATGCAGTTTATAAAAATTATCTTTTGTATTTTACCTTTACCTCCCAAATTTCCCTTAAATGAGAAAAAAGTTGCATTCCCTAAGAATTTCTAAGAGTGGGAAGATTTGATTCTTGCCACAGTTATTGTGTGTTTAAAGTGCAGTCAAGTCCCTGAACTCTTCTGGTCCTGATTTCCTTATTTCTCTTTCACATACCCGTTTGCATGGCTTGGCTGGAATCGAGGTGTATGGCATATGGCTTTTTGCCGCTTGAGCTGCCACAGAAGTAAATGTCATTGGCATATAATGCCAGATTTCCATTTTTTGAATCACAGAGCATGGGATTCTGTCCGAAAGCTCCCAGGCCACTGTGTGTTCTTGAAGCAGAAGCAGGAAAGGATAAGAACCATGTCTCAGAGATGCTCTGCTTACTAAAATGTGTCTATTGCGATAAGAAATATATATAAAATGGAGATGCCGTTGCCCTCAAATGTGTTAGAAAAAGATGCCTGGCTTGCTTTATCGGGCACTGGGAAACTCTGGATATTTGTTCCAAGCCTCTACTAAGCAGATATCAGTAGAAACCTAGAGATGGTTTTGATTTTTTTTTTCAGACAGATAAAATCACTCATGCATGTACAAGAAAACATGAGACTGTGAATAAAAGATATCGATGGTTTTTTGACGCAGTTTACTAAAATTTTGTATTCATTAAACTGTCATGTTATAGAACACTTGAGGACAGACTTGGCTGATAAAAGAGCCTAGAAGCTGCTGCAGACACAGCCTCAACCTTGACTTCCCACCCCCAGCCCTCACTGCACTCACCTCCCCACTCCCAACCCCCTGCCACTGCTGAGGAACCAAGAGGAGGGTTTGGAAATTCACAAAGAAAGAAGAAATGTAGACAGTTAAGTTCAGTAAGTCAAGAGCATTGACCCTGAACCTAAGGAGTAGGATTCAAACTCTAGCGCCGTTATTTCCTTGCTGGATGATCTCAGGTGGATCAATTAATTACCTTGCTTTGTTTCTCAGTCTCTCATCTGTGAAATAATATAGATATTTTACTTAATATAACAACTTGCTATAGTTGTTGTGGGAGTTAAGATGAGCCTGATCGTATGAAATGGCAGATATTTGACTGTTTCTGAATTACAAAATTGAACATTCTTTATGGTTTATCCTAATATATATAAAGCACTTGGGCCATTTCCATAAGCATTACACAATGCTCCAGACGAGGTGTGGGAGGCATGGATTCTAGTCCAGTTCTGCCTTTAGTACTTGATCTTGGATGGTTCTCCTACACCTGCACTTACCACCCCTCTCCTATCTAGACAGAGGTGGCCCCTGAGGCAGCTTCCTCCTTCTGGGCTTTGAATTCTCTCCCATGTCATCTGCACCAGTGTCCCTTCCAATCTTCACATCATCAGTATCATCCTCTTGCATGCTGTCTTCTCACCATGATAAAAATGTACTCACATCTCTTGTGTTTTACAAAAACAAGTAACTCCTTCTTGATCCTCTATCCACTTCAAGCCAGGTTTCCTCATGTAGTTCCATCTATGTACCATTTCTTTTTTCTTCTTCCCATTAATTCATTAATCCACTGCAACTTGTCTTCTGCCCTCACTAAAAATATATTCAGCAAAAGGAGAGAAGTAGGACTCTAAAATACACTAAATTATATTGTCAATACTTAAAACCTCTTTAGCCACAAAAGCCTCCAGTTTTGACAAAGTCAAGAATTACCTCTGATGGACATTTTAAAATCTCTCTTGTATTTGCCTTCTGTGGAGTACATGACCCTGTTAGTCACTTTCTTCTTAAAAACTATCTTACTGTGGCTTTGGATATGAACATATGCACAAGGTATATATATGATACACTATATATATTAAATGAAGTAAAATAATTATCATTGTTCCAGTTACAAGTGATATTTTAGGCAAACAAAAAATTTTTAAGGCAGCTAAAAATATAACATCTTGAGAAGAGAAATATGACTCTCTAAAATGTACTAATACACATTTTTGAATACTTGAAAACCTCTTTAGCCATAGAAGACAGGATTTCTTAGAGGCAAGTGGAGATTGAAAAGAATTGTTGAGTTCTAATTTAAGACTCGAAAGAAGTCACATTGTTAAGAATCTCCGCTCTGATGAAAAAAAGACATCAAAAAATGTATAAAAATAAATCTTTTATCCCTCTCTCCTTTATACTTACTGACATTCTCTCTCCTCCTCCCTCTTCAGTTTCTTCTCTTCACCTAAAAATCTTTCCTTTCCTTCAAGATTCCTCTTTCAGGTTCTTTACAGGCTCTTTTTTTCCCTCTCTGCCAAATTTCCCAGGAGAGATCTCCATCGCCTTGCCCACCTCTTCCACTTGCTGAGGTTTGACACTCACCCAAGTCCACCTACTGAAGTTGCTTTATTTAGGTCAGCAGTCACCCCAAGTGTCAAGTCTGATGGCCTGTTCCATATGTTAATCCTGTTCCATGACCCTAGAGCTTCCTAGGTGATTCTGGAATCATCTCCATTCCTTGACTCACAAAGCACTGCAACAACCGCTCAACCCTTAAGGTTAGGCATTCCCCTAGGCCTTTTTCTTGTCCCACAGTCTCTCATCTTCAATCATCCATCAACTCTAGGAGTGGCTCCTCATCTCTTAGTCTTGGAACCTTACAGTGGTCCCTGGCTTTCCTCACCTCTTCTCCTACCCAGTCCCCAGATCCTGTGGGTCCAGGAGTGTATGAGAAAGGGTCATCTGGCTTTTACCACTTTTAACCTGCTTCCTGCCACCATTAACTCTTGTGGAGCCTGTGTTTGTCTTTTAATGCTCTCCCTGAATCTGGACTCGGCCCACCTATAAGTTCTCTTTCCCTAGCTGCCAGAAATACCTTTTTAGAACACAGTTCTTCTAATAACACATTCACACTCAAAAATGTTTGGTTTCCTCTTCTTGCAGCATGATGACAAAATATTTTATTCTAAGCCAGTTTTCCAAATGAAATAGGGTGCCTATTGCACCCTGCAACTCACCCCCTACTAACCTGAAATTCATCATATTGATGGCTCCTCCAGTGTGCCTTGAATGTCCAGGTCTCTACCCATGTTCCCTCAACAAGGAAGACCCATCACTCTTTCTATTGAAAGTCTGCCCATCCTTCAAGACTCAGCCCGAGTTCTGCAGAGTCCTTCCAAGGAGGTAGAATTAATTTTTTTCTTTTAGGTGCACTTTCTTTTTCCCTTTCTTGTAGCACTTCACATGCTTGGCCATACATTGAGTTTGAAAACTTCTTTTAGCCAATTATCTTGCTTCAAGCAGGTCCCTAACCACTTTTTGTCCCACCTCATGCCTGCCTACGGCAATACAGTAGAACCCTAAAAAGATCCATGAAAACCATTGTCTTAGTTTATAGTTAGTCACATGTACTTTCTCCTTGACTCTACTCCAGAGAATAAGGAAAAATTCTGTATTGCCTTTCTATCCCAAGGTGCCTACCGAAAAATTATACAGGTACTCAACAAATATTGAGATGAAATTGAAACTGTTAGTCACCCAGTTGTGTCTGACTCTTTGCAACCCCATGGACTGTGACCCACCAGGCTCCTCTGTCCGTGGAATTCTCCAGGCAAGAATACTGGAGTGGGTAGCCTATTCCTTCTCCAGGGGATCTTCCTGACCCAGGGATTGAACCCAAGTCTCCCGCATTGCAGGCAGATTCTTTACCATCTGAGCCACCAGGGAATTAAATGGATTGAATTTTTTATCCAGCCACAAATGGGAAAAAAGAAACTGATAATGTTTTTCTCTTTTAATAAGCTAGAAAGCACACCCTAGAACAAACTTGGCCAATTATGGCATAAAGTCAGTCTTAAGTGAAGGGTATTATTGTGTAGCTAAGATGAGCAGAAGGAAGATACTACAGAGTGATGATTCCTCTTTGGACCGGGAAGAAAATTAAGGCACTTCTAGGAGAGAAAGAAAAGAAGATATGTGTATGTGTGTGTGTGTGCACCTTAAAAACACCTTTGCATTTGGTTTTGATGGTATTTAGGACCTGACAAAAGCCAGTTGATTGTTTTGTGCTGGTGTGTGCTCCTCTTCAGAGACCAGGGCATGAGATGCTACAAACACAGGCTGTGGCAGAGCCTGGGAGACCTAGCCCCTGGTTGTTTGTGAGGCTGATTACCTCCTTTCCTCTCCTCCCTTGTTTATATCAGTTGGAAAACCTGGAGCTCCCTCTGCAAAAAGGAAAGAAGGAATTGGCATCCACAATGACATTAGAGGGCTGCTTGCTACTGTTTTGCTGGCATAAATCTTGACATTTCAGCAGAATTTTAAGAAACAAGTTGGGACAAATTTCCTATTGGGAAATCCACCAGTAATTGATAAACTAATTTATAAAGTCATGCATTACAATACAGGTGTTTAGAATCATGGACATTCCAGGGAAAAATGAAAACATATAGATGTTCATTTCATTGTTATTTACAACAGCAAGAAAATGGAAATTAACTCAATAATTCAGCAATGAGAACATGATAAATTAATTTATGGCCACATTTATTTATGTGTCAAATTTTTTTAGTCATTTAAAAATGATATGTGTGAAAACATTTTAAAATATTATGTTAAATGTGGTGGGGGAGCAGGATGCAACACTATATCTTAACCAAGTAAAAATGTAAACTAAGAAGTTTTCAACATGAAATTTGAATGATTTTAACAATGGTTTCTTCTTCATGGTGTGGTTAATAGTAATTTTTTCTGTTTTACTAAGTTTATAATGTTAAGCATATTCTCTACTGAGCATGAATGTTCTTACAGTCATATTTTTAAAAACAACTTTAAAGTATGAGAATACAGTACTGTCATCAAGCTCCAGTTGTGATCTGCTAAGTGGTGCTCGTCTAGGGGGAATTCTCTGACCACAACAGCCCATATTATCAATTCAGGCTAAGTTTGTTTATTCTTCCTTAAAATAAAGCATAGATTTGAGCCATCTGTGCTGGCTGAGCCTGTGCCCTGCATCTTCAGCCTGAAGTTGATTGGTCCTAAGATCAAAACCCTCTGAGGCTCCATTCGAGGAAGACCCGTTAACTGCAAAAAAAGTTCTAAGCAGATGTGATATCCTTGAAAAAGTGAGCGAGATCACAGAGAGAGGGTCCCAGCACCAGGGCTGCTTGTAAAATGGGTTCCTGGAGGGGAGGTATCTGACTTCTTTTCCATCTCTCTGAGGCCCCTCGGGATGCAGGAGTAGGAGGAGAAAGGAAAGGGAGAAAACATGAGATGAGTCACTGAGATGTTTTCAAAGATATCCTCATCTCATAACTTTATCCTTGAGGTTGGGTAGAATAACAGAGAAGTACTCAGAAGGATTTTATCACTTCCCTAAGTGTAAAGGTTTGCAAAAAGATTTTATATTTTTGGCTAAGGTATCAGAGACATGTAGAGACAGTGTTCCTAGTGTTGTGTGAATAAATCAGACTCTAAGAGAGTTCACAGCATTGGTCACAGCCCTGGAAAGAGATAATTACAAAATAGTATGACATATGCAATAGCAAAAACCTATATACATTGTATGGAAGTAATTCAAAGGAGGAATTATATAGGAGAGGCACTCTATTGGGAGCGTTTTAATGTATGAATAGACATCAGGTAAGCAGAACAGAATTGGCGGGGGAAAAACATGAAATAGAATGAATACATGAAGAGAAAACGTAATGAATGGAGCGCTGTTGTTTTTAAGATATTAAAGCTGTATTCTTCAGTACCCAAGACTTGAAAAAAAAAAAAAAAAAAACCTTAAAGAAATGTGTGAAAGCACATTATAATACTTCCTAAATATTAGTTGAATGAATGGAGGCCTGATTCCTTAATTACAAACAGGAGTTTTTTGGTGAAAGATTTGTTTTTTGCATGTGAACAGAAAAACTAAGATGTCTGACACACAATAGATTCCCCCCAAATGTAAACAAGAGCACTTATTCATAGTTGAACATATGTCATTATTTGAAATATCGGCTTCACAATTCTTTTGCTTGTCACTGCATTAAGAGTATTACAGGCAATGCATTTTGGAAATCATGTTTCATATTTGCTGTGGAATAACTTGGAGGGAGAGCATTTTTACATTTAAATGGATTGGTTATTGCCCTTTGGGGCCAATTTTTATTTATATTATCAAATTAACTCCTTCCTGCAATTACTGACTTAAAAAAATGAAGGCAAGTACTGAGCAATAAAACAAAATTATACTTTGGACTGAATTTAATTGCTGCACAAATTAGGTTGCAAAGCTCATTCTTCCTGAGAGTTGGGAATAACCTGTTAATATCATTTGCCTAGGGGTCATGGTTCACATTTCATAGCTTTCTTTAATTGGAAGTAGAATAGAGAACAGTTTGCAAGCAATCTGGCTCTTACAAGCTGATAATATTGAAGGGCTGAGTTTCAGAACGAGTCTGTCCTTATAGTGGTGATGCCAGTTTGCCATGAGTGGTCACAACACTCGGAGTTGGTTTTCCTAGAGAGTTGCTGGGTTGTTTTGATATTGAAATGGTGGGTGCATCGTTGAAATGTGTCTGGCTTCTGACACAGTCTTTATTAAGGGACAAAGGCAAAATAATTGAGTTTAAATAGGGCTCAGAGTAGAATTTCATATGTTGAATCCCTCTGGTCCTGTGGGTGTCCTCCCCTTGTGGTTTCTTATGTGGTTCTGTAAGACCTCTTGGACCTTATTTCAAGCCCTTAACCTCCTTTTGCTTTGCAGCATCCCCTTCTACATCTTAGAACCTGACATCCCAGAAACTGATAAGTCTGTATGCCTTCCTCTTCCTCCCTCCTTGCGCTACTTATCTTTTTAATCTTCTTGGTTTCCCTCTTGCTCAGCAAACCCTCCTACTTTCCACTTCATCCCAGGTTTACCATGTTATGTTGCAGTGTAATCCCTGTTATAATCCCTGTTATAGAGACCAGGACACATAGTTTATCTGTGAATCTGTGAGCAGAAAGAGCAGAGAGAATGAGGGCATCCAATGTTAACCATTTGATAAAACAGTAGATTTAATATCTGCTGACTGAAATGAAATTGGTCCTTTTACTGAATATCAGAAGCTAATTTTATTCTCAAAAGATAGAATTATTTGCTTGTGAAATTCTATGTTTTCTCAGAATTGGGAGAGGTTTACTTATGCATTAGATCTGAAAATCAAGAAGAATGTGATGACAGCCCAGAAGCATCCTTTTTCCAAATGGTGAAGAAGCTGTTTCCCATTTTGTATCATCTAGAGTATATCCTACCATTGGCCCAGCAGCTTTCTGCCACCATATTGGCAGTGGACATGCTTGGCAAGGCTGAGCTGAGGATTTTGGCATTTTAATTTTCCCTTTTGGCATGATTTTTCATCAGCCTGCAATTCTGGAATGCACTTTCATAGTATATTTGAAAAATTTGAGCTGGCAAGTCCATACACTTTCAGAATTCACCACTATTCCTTTAAAGACAGACAGAATTATAAGAGCTGCATGATGTTAGGCCTTGCTTTTCTGCCCCCGTTACAGGCTCAGCTGGTAAAGAATCCGCCTGCAGTGTAGGAGACCCCAGCTCAATTCCTGGGTCAAGAAGATCCACTGGAGAAGGGATAGGCTACCCACTCCAGTATTCTTGGCCTTCCCTGGTGGCTCAGCTGGTAAAGAATCTGCCTGCAATGCAGGAGAGCTGGGTTTGATCCCTGGGTTGGGAAGATCCCCTGGAGAAGAGAAAGGCTACCCACTTCTGTATTCTGGTCTGGCAAATTCCATGGACTGTATAGTTCATGGGGTCGCAAAGAGTTGGACACAACTGAGCAACTTTCACTTTCAAATTAAAAAAAAAAAAAAACTTTCTGCTCCCCATGTTCTTTTCCAGTTAGATGATTTCATTTGGTTAACTCCTTCACACCCAAGGACTTCTAGACCTTGACTCTCCAACCTTATGAATGCAAATCATGGCCACCACCTGTCAGGGGTCAGTTGCTCTGAAAGAGGGAAAAAGTGCGTGGATTAGAGACCTGTTTATGGATGGGTTTGCATTTTGTGGATCTACTTTTATTTCAGTGTTTGTAGATTTTGCTTATATTTTAAGCATTTCTAAGGGAAACACAAAAATAGCAAGGTTCAGGGACATAAACTTCATATTAATGCCTCATAACGTGGGTTACGTGTCTTAGGCTGCTTGTGGGGTAGTTGAATCTGCTCTACACGCCTTGCTTATGGGAGTCTATCCTCTTGATCTCAGTGTAACCATATCATGAATTAAGGTGGTCATTATCATCGCATTCATTGCCAGCAATGAAACATGCATCCTAACAAGACTGATGTCCGGCTTGTGGAAGTAACCTGTTTAGGACCAGGAGTTGGCAAATAGGATTTGCTATTAGTGTTACTTCTTTATAACTCAGTAAATGGAATCTTCCTCAGCTCTCTTTTAAATGCCCAATATAAATGGTGTTCATTTTAGCTAAAACCCATAGGTAGACTGAGGAAAATGTAGATAGCAAATTTAGAAATCACTCCACCATAAGCTCTATATTTTATGATCCCAAAGTATATTGTCACCTAACAGAATCCTTTTTGATTTATGTATTTATTTTTAAAGTATTGCAAAGTTATACGACTTACATCAAATCTGGTAATAATACATTTGATAAATCATGTTTATGGAAAGGAATAGAATTTAATTAGCTTGAATCTTCCCCTAGAAAACACAGGATAAATGGCACCAGCAGTGCCTACCTGGAATGAAACAGAGTACAGGCTGTAATGTGGGGATAAAATGGAAAGATATTTTTCTCTGAGTTTATTCAGATGCCCAGGTGGAATTATTTCTCCCAGAATTTTCCAGGCATTTGATGCTGTGGTTTCCTTCTTCTGTCTGTGGGCAGCACATAATAAATATGAATGTGTTCATAGCTGATGATATGCTACCAATAATACATTTTGAGCCTCTAGAGTACAAGTCCATCAAATGTATGCTCTGTACCAGTTTTGGGGACTTGACAAGCAGAAGTTCAAACATCAAGGCAGTAAAATCTAGGTTTCCCTTTTTTTGAGGTTCATTAGCACCTGTCTCTTTTTAAATTGAAGTATAGTTGATTTACAATGTTGTGTTAATTTCTGTTGTACTGCAAAATGATTCAGTTATACATATTCTTTTTCATATTCTTTTCAATTATGGTTTATCACAGGATATTGAAAATAGTTCCTTGTACTATTCAGGACCTTTTTGTTTATCCATTCTCTGTATAGTAGTTTACCTACATCAGTAGCTCTTTAAGCTTGTATATACTCTTTTCATTACAAAGCGTAGAAAGGGAAGAATACCCAATAATGGCCAAGTTGACTAACCCAGTCTGGAATCTCAGTAACAAAATTACTAGACAACATTCCATGGGAAAAGTCTTGGGAAGATTTTCTGAAGATTCTGTAGCTACTCTGTATAAAGTGACCCCTCTGGAAATGTAGATAAAGCTGCTTATTTTTCAAAAGTAGCTAGGTGAACCAAAGTGCCTGTTTGCTAGCTTTTACATAGAGGAGGGGGTAGATCAGACTGAAGGCCAAAAAGTGTTCTCTGTTGTCTTTGCAAATTTTGTCTTAAAAATGAATTTTCTAGAAAAAAATTACCCAAAGAAAATTTGTGACAGTTCTTAGCATTTTACCATCGGAGCCACCAGGTGGCTCATGTGGTAAAAGAATCTGCCTGCAATGCGGAAGACATGGGTTTGATCCCTGGGTCAGGAAGATCCCCTGGAGAAGGAAATGGCAACCCACTCCAGTACTCTTGCCTGGAGAATTCCATGGACAGAGGAGCCTGGCAGGCTACAGTCCATGGGATCACAAAGAATCAGACATGACTTAGCAACTAAAATACTGTCATAGCATTCGGGTAATATGTGCTCTGCTCTGCCTGTCTTCTTGCTGGCAGGTCTGAGAGCATCTCTAACTACCTGGTGAATCTGGTCTGCAGGAGCTTACATGCTCTTTCTTCAGATACCTGCTCACCAGCAGGTATTGCTGTTGTTCACTCAGTCGTGTCTGACTCTTTACGACCCCATGGACTGCAGCACACCAGGCTCCCCTGTCCATCACCATCTCCCAGAGTTTGCTCAAACTCATGTCCATTGAGTGGGTGATGCCATCCAACCATCTCATTCTCTGTTAACCCCTTCTCCTCCTGCCTTCAATCTTTCCCAGCATCAGGGTCTTTTCCAATGAGTCAGTTTTTCACATCAGGTGGCCAAAGTATTAGAGCTTCAGTTTCAGCATCAGTATTTCCAATGAATATTCAGGACTGATTCCTTTAGGATTAACTGGTTTGAACTCTTCGCTGTCCAAGAGACTCAAAGAGAATGGCAAACCACTTCAGCATTCTTGCCTTGAGAACCCCATGAACAGTATGAAAAGGCAAAAAGATATGACACTGAAAGATGAACCCCTTCAACACCAGCAGAACTACTGAGCCCCAAACTGTGCTATGTATGGTACCTACTCTCAACTCAAAAATTGATAGTCAAAGGAATGTGATTTTGTTCTGATGTAAAAGGGTTCTTTGGGTTGGCTTGGAGTAGTGAGACCCACCCCCATTCTCAGAAACAAACAAACAAACAAAAAAACACATGCCATTCTCCATTTTATACATTAAAGATTAATTTAGGATTAGTCTTTTTTTCTCCTTATTTTAACCCCTCTTGCAGTGATTCTCAAACTGTGGTGTATATAAGAATCCCCTGGAGAGCTTGGGAAAACATTCCTGGATTGCACTCCTAAAATTGTAAGTTAGGAGGGATACAGTGGAATCCTAGGAATCCGCATTTGGCCGAGAGCTCCAGGTGATTCTGATCCAGGTGGTCCCTGTAGATCTCTCTCTTAAAGAAACCAGAGCTGGAATCTTTGGGTTCACATCCCAGCTCTGCTGCTTTTTATCTTGGTAACCTTGGTCAAGTTACTTAACTTCCTTAAACTTCCACTTCCTCACACTGTATAATAGGGGCCATAATGATACTTCACTGGGTTGTTGTTAGACTTAAATTGGTTAATCCAGATGGAGTGCTACCCAGACTATTAACTCGTAAATGTTAGCTAGGTCAGTTCAACATGTTATGCATGCCTTGAAATCAGCTATTTCAATTAGACTGTTCACTTGTTGTTGAGATTAACTGGGGAATATATTGAGTTACATAGGTGTGTTGGGGGATGGAGGCAGGGAGGCATTGAGTGAAGTATTTCAGTGGCTTGTCATTGTGATAGGATAAAAACCAACTCCTCGACATGATTTCTGAGACCCTGCGGATCTGGCTTCTGCTTGCTGTCTGGGTTCATCTCACACCATCCTTTTAATCATTGTCACTCTGATCAGTCACATTTGGCTTGTTTCAGGTTTTCAGAGCCGTCACCCTCCCTCGTAGGCAGTGTGTCTAGGAAGGCCCTTTGCATGTATTATTCCTAATGTCTGAGACACTGTCCCCCTTGCTTTCAACTCATTACCTTCTACTCTTCCTTTAGATCTTAGCTCAGATACTTCTTCCTCCGAAGAATTCTACCTTACCTCACTACATTCAGTCTTTTTATTATTTGTGCTCATAGCACACAGCTCTTCTTCATTCTCCATATGAAAGTTACATTCTAGTATTTTTTGTGTTCTCTGCTAGGGTCATTGTGCTGTAAGGCACAACACATGCTAGTTTGTTTTGTCATGAGCACAATTACTTTTGGCACATAAACACTCACTAAATATTTGTTAAACAAATGATTCAATTTCGATTAAATTTCCAACCAGGGAAGAAGACCTGGTTGGAATGACATGTTTCTGCATAAAAACAATAACAATTTGGATAATCTCAGGAGGGTGAGAGGGCAATGCTCAGGTGTCCCCATGGCAGATGAAGGTAGACAGGAGAGGTTAGAAAGGTTCCAGATAGGTGGTAGAGGAAATCTGAGATATACATGTCCCCAGAGTGCTGAGGTAGTCTGGACAGAACTGAGAAAGACTGCTGGGTGCCTGAGAGGCAGAACCTGGGTGAGAATTCCTTCCCAAGCTCACAGTGGCACAAAGAAACAAAATGGGAATCCAGGACTCAGATTCTTGAAAGAGCAAATATAACATCAAGACCACTGGGCCAGAGCTAAGCACTTGGAGACAGATGGTTTGGACCAAGAGTAGTTAAGGAATAAAGGAGGTCCAGGGCTACTGTTGCTTGTTAGACACTGTCTGTGTGGTAATGAATAATTCACCTTGGCTCCAAGAGCAAGAGACTTTAGCCCTCTAGGAAGCCTGGTCAGTGTCATTAATGGTTTGAGGGCACCAGGCTTGTGGAGACGGTTAAGAAAGAAAAGATTCTCCCTAAGATTCATGATGATGGGACAGAAAATAATTTCTTTCTCTCTAACTTAAGCCAGAATTATAGAATTCCATCAGGTCAAGGGCTTCCCGCAGACCCAGGTGTAAGATCACCTGGGTTTGACCAGACCAAGCAGCCATTCATTGCTCAGTGGCGGCCCCTGCTGTTATAGAGAAATATAACAGCATATCTAAAGTGACGAAAGTCATGGATGGAATCAGAATTTGGAGCATGCAAAGGGGGGAGTCAGAGGGGATGCAAAGCGGCTGAGGAAACCCCCAGGAGGAGCCCCAGCGTTCAGGGCACCTTGGTGAGGTGCTAGTGCAAAGAAGAAGTTGAGTCTAAGTGTTTTGTGCAAGCTTTCTTCCACAAGCACCTGGTTTAGTCTCTTCATTCCAAAGGTTTGCTAGGAACACCGCAGTGCCCTCGAGAAATGCCACTGAAAACTTTTATTTGAGGGCTTTTAGCGCTGTTAGATGACAAGTATTTTAAAAGATGCTCCACTCATTCTATAGGTGACTTACAGTAAATTTTAATGAGAGGTGGAGGCACAGGAGGGGCTGTGCGTGTTTGTTTACATCCTGAGTAGGAATCAGAGGATGACTCCTCCTGGGGGAGCCCTGCTGGGATGCACTCTCGCATGAACACATTTCTGGGTATGTGAGCACCCCTGGCGTGCTGGTACTGTGTACAGAGTGAGGCTGTTACATGACATTTCTGGACAAAAACTGTATGTGAAGAAAAGGAGGGAGAAAGCAAACTCACAATCAAATAAAAGTAGGGAGGGGGGAGAGATGAGATTGCAGTTAGATTGTGGGTCTGGCAGCAGATGTTCTACGCGAATCCAACTCGCTGCAGCCAGTCTGTTTCCATGGCAACAGAATCAGTAATTATTGAGCCTGGGAGCTCCCCCCTCCTTTCTCCCAACAAGGTGGAGGCTGATGAATATGAACTATCTCCAACCCACCACTAGCTCTTTCTTCTTCCTCTTTTTCTTTTGTTTTTAGTTCTTTACAAGAAAAGGGGGAGTGCTGAGGAGTACCAAGAAGAGGAGCTACCTCTTTATTGATAGAAGAGCATAGGGCACTAAAATTAAATGAAGTTATTGTTTTCTCTTGTGGTGCTATAAGAGAAAAGCTCTTCCTCGAAAAGCCGATGATCTCTGAAGATGCTAAATAAATGAGCAGGAGTTTCCCTGAAATGGAGGCTCCCTTTGATTGGCTGATCTTTCTGCGACTTCTGCCAATCAGAGCACCCCTGGGCTCCAGCTCCATAAACATAAGCAAAGCTACATGCTTATTTTTCTGGACTTGAAGTGTATACCATTCAAAGGTGTGCGGCGGGTCTCCATTCACATGGCTCAACTGGAAATCTATTTTGTGAACAAGCTCACTCAGGAACCATCCAGTATTCCAGCACGTTGTTCTTCTGGAGGTCGACTTTAAATCATTTGGTGGCAACTGCAGCTTAGAAGCAGTATCTGTAGTTGGGGAAAGATGGACTTACAGGGGCTTGGTGAGTAAACCTCAGTCTTACACATCTGTCCGCTGGTATTAGCCTGAGCTAAAATGTAGCTTTGTCTTATTGTCTGTCAAGAAAATGGTGAATTGGAACAAGCACATGGAAGAATAAGCACTCTAGGCTAGGGTCCCCATGCTGTGTGAGCCTCCGTATTCCAAAGACTGCATGCATCGCTCGGATATGATCAGGTTTGTAGTTGACTGTGTGTTTTACTGGGACGTTGGTTTGTCTTGCTAGGATCAGTGTGAGGAGTAGTTTTGCTTTATCTTCCTGGGCACAGATCCATTTCAAAAGAGGATGCTTTTAAAACTCAATTTATGAGAGTCAGTCCTGTGCATGGCTGGGAAGAGAGAGAAGGGTGCAGACACGGAGCTGAGCCATGAGCTGCTTGATTGTGTTGCCGGTGTTTGCATTTGAAGATAGATGTTATTACGATGGTCTGTCAAACACTTCTTCAGACCCTCAGCCAGAGAAAGAAGCATCTCTGCTGGGTGCACTGCTGTTCTTGCTCGGGAAGTATGCAACTGAGCTAGGTCGTGTCCCTTTCTTCTTTCATGAAATCAGTCTCCAAATTGAAATATATTCTCTCTCTTTTTAAAAAATTAATTGCAGAAAGAGTCAGTGCAGCCGGAGAGATTCCGGCTGTCAAGAAGCATGCTTCTAAATGACTGTTTTGCATCCTTTGAAACCAGAGAAGGTTTGCAAAGTTGAATTCAAGGATTGGCTCTTTGCCAGGGAACCGATGCTCTGAGCTAGTGCTCTGCTCCCTGGGGTTTAATTTTCTGACACTGGTGATGAAATTTTCAATTTTGTTGAATAGAAGAAGGAAGAATAAGAAAGCAGTGCTGTAAACAGGCAATGGAGGGGTGGCGTGTGAAAGGAGAAACTCTTTGCCTTTAGGGACCCTTCTAGCTGCAAACTTAAAAATATATGTGGTGAAACAGAACTCAAGCACTATCCTCAGATGTAGGATGTAGGATTCCAGGGAAACTACAGTCCTTCCGAATGTGGAGAGAAGAAGCATTGCCTTTGGTTTGGGTGCAGAGAGTGGGGGCTGAACTTGAGGCTTCCAGCTCTACCTAAAAGCCTCTCCCGAGCATCTCTGTTGATATTGAAGCTTCATTACTGTGACTTTTTTTAACGCGATTTCCCACGTTATGTGCTAGGAAGACTGACAGCACACATGATGTCTTCTATTTACAGTCCACTTGGGTTCAAATAACAGAGAGAAAAAAGCATTATCACCTGGTTCATAAATAGATGCACGTAAAGTAGTCATATATGGGAAGTCTTATTGGCTTGTCCTTTAAAACAAGGTCCTGTTGACAGAAGAGTGTTGTAGGTCTCCACATGGCTCTATAATGGAATTTGCTGTGTCCTAAATGCATTCAGTGATGAATGGGTAAAGAAACAAAAGAACTAAGAAGGTTTTGCCTGTAGAAGACTCGAAAACTGGGTGAGGGTGATTGGGTGTTTAGGAAAGATCTTCAACTTTTGTGACTGGTAAAGAGATGGGATTGACTCTCTGGGGAACATGCAGAGTTTCCCAACTCTGCGTGACTGCATCCAACACAGGGGAAACCTGACCGGACCTGGTCAGTGTCTTGTGTATTAGCTGAACCTCTCTAGAAATGTAGGCTGTCCTGTGATCCCAAGATGCTCAGGATGGTGTGCTGACTGAGAATTCCACCCGATCGGAGGCGAGTGTGAGCGTCTCTCTGCTGCATCTCACTTCCCCGTACACCTCAGTATAGACACAATTTGGAGGAAGTCTGGTTTCCAGTGGCTCTGCATTAAGTGACAGTCACCTCATTAGAATGACCCTCCATCCTCTTCTGATCTCTTCTCTCCCCCTCTAGTGTCATTTGATATGAGTGAAGTGCTGGCACCTGTTGGCACAAATGAGAGAAAAAATAGCCTTTTATGGAAGCAGTCAAAATGTAAAAAAAAAAAAAAAAGAAAAGAAAAGAATAAGAATAGTTATTAGCCTATTTTTTATCATGGAAGTCTAAGAATTTGAAAGCTATGAATCTCTCCCCTGGCTTAAGAAAATACCTTTATGCCGAATCACATAACATTTTGGGGACAGCCCATTTCAGGGTCAAGTAAAATCTCTGCCCTGCATGACTAGCCAAGAATTTACTATGCTCTCTCAAGTTCATGGTCTCCTTTTTGCAAATGGGTCCACTACGTACAGCTACAGCCCTGTCTCACTTAACTGCAGGCTTAAGCAATGACTTCGGTGTCTGAATGAGGCCCTGGATGTTCTCACCTAAGATCTGAATTAAAAAGTTTTGGAAATCATTATAGATCATGGTGGTTTTCTCACTCCTGAGCTTAGAGGGTTGGTGAAGCTAGAATTATTGGACTTGAAATGAAAATGTTCTTTCAGGGACCAGAATTAATTGCATGTTTGTAACTGTTTAGTTTGCTCCTAGAAGAGAAGGCTTCTTCCCACTACCTCTTCTTGGAATTTGTATATGTGGAACATATTAGAAGGGTAAATGTAGAGACTTCCTTGATGGTCCAATGGCTGAGACTGCATACTCCCAATGCAGGGGCCCTAGGTTCAATCCCTGATCAGGGAACTAGATCCCACATGTTGCAAATAAGAGTTTGCATGCTGCAACTAAGACCCAGGATAGACAAATATATAAATAAATATTTTTTAAAAAGAAAGATAAATATAAAGACCAAAAAATGAATTCCCTTAGATTTTTAAGTGACTGTCAGAGTTTCCCAATATAAGTCAGAGTGAATATAAATACATTGACTCTAATGCCTGAAATTCAGCACTGAGTTGGGATGATAAGATTCCTCAGTTCTCCCAGCAATTTGAATAAAATCAATTACAACAGGGGCAGTTAACCTGCCTTGAGCATTAAGTGTGTGCCAGGTACTGTTCAATATATTTTATGTAGATGTAATAGCTCATCGAATCTTTATAGCAGCCCAACAGGACTACTTGTATTCCTTACTTCCTAAGTGAGGAGATGGAGTCACCAAAACTATAAAGAACTTATTTCCGTTTATCCAGCTAGAAACTGACAAGTGCTTGGTGTTTTCACACACATTGATTTACCTCACTGCTGAATTTATGGGTGGACAGAGCCCAAGTGGGTAGTGGAAGGAGGTCTCCTAGGCCATCTAGTCTGACTAGTGGAGTCAGACCCCAGGGAGTTGAATTAAAGAGTCATTGCAATAATTAAAGTCAAATTAGAAAGGCACTGTGGGGTAGTTGAGTGAATTATTAATAATACCATTTAAGAAAAAAAAATGTGAACTACGTAAAAACCTGTCACCAAAATGCTGCATTTGTTCAACCCCCCCCCACCCCCACCACACTGCGTTCCTGTGTGATGTGCCACCTTATTCTGCAGTATTTATTTGACTGGCATTAACTGGGTCAGTTTCTATATGAGACCAGCTCCTCCTGGGCCGTATGTGAGAGGTGGGAGGTCACCCTTTCCATGGCTGCCCTTTGCTTGCATTTGCCACGAATGGTTTGCAGTTGCCATAGCAATGGTGAGGGTCGTTAAGGGCCAGGAACAACAGAGCAGCCAGTTTCAGGGTGTGCATGACCCGCAGTGGCTCTGGGAATCACCAGGGCTACCATGCTTTCTGAAGACTCGGCAAACAGGAGTGATGGCCCCCACTAAGAAAGATTCCAGGTAGTGACAGAGGACATACAAAGACGAAGCAACTGAAAGGTCAAGATTAGGCCTGGAAATCATCAAGTGACATCGATTTCAAAATATGCACCTCAGAGTTGCCATCATTGAGAGGACTTGGGTAATGTGGAAGAGGGGTGAGTCTTCAATTCCCACTTTAACCAGAGCATCTCCATTCTATCTGTTTTGCAAACTGGCAATCTCCACTGAAGACTTACTAATGAAAAATGAAAGGAGAGGTTGGGTTCCTAGAAGGAAAAAGAAAAATTATTGACCTCAAAATTTTCAGTTTGGCAGATAAAGAAATGAAAGACTACAGCATAAAAGCGAGCTTACATTGCTATATGGAAAAGGAACCTGTAGGGGTCTTAATAGCAGCTTTTAAAAACATGGGTTATTTGTTATTCATGCCTAATATTATGCAGTTTCTAGTATTACACCAGCTATTAATATGTGTGGGCTTCTCTGGTGGCTCAGACAGTAAAGAATCTGCCTGCAATGCAGGAAATGCAGGTTTGATCCCTAGGTCGAGAAGATCCCCTGGAGAAGGAAATGGCAACCCACTCCAGTATTCTTGCCTGGAAAATTGCATGGACATAGGAGCCTGGTGGGCTGCAGTCCATGGGGTCACAAAAGAGTTGGACACGACAGCAACAGCAACAATTCATATGTGTAAAAGACACATTTAATAACCATTCAATAAACAATGTCCTCCAGAGACAATATGGCAGATCTCTTCCTAGACTAGCACTGTCTAGTGGGAATACAATGCAATTTATGTAATTTTAATTTTTTAGTAGTCACATTAAAAAAGTAAAAAGAAAAAAAACCCCAAACTCCAAATCTGTTCATTTTAATAAATTATATTATTTAACCCAATATGTCCAAAATATTATCATTTCTATATGAAACTACAAAATTATTAACAAAATATTTATGTTCAAGGTTTTCATGCTAAGTCTTTGAAGTCTGACATATATTTTACACTTACAGCACAACACAATTTGGAGACTGAATTTTCACGGGAAATCTGTATTTAGATTTCACAAAATTTACAGTTACAAAAGTAGATTCAGGAACAGAAGTTGTTCTAAACATACTTACAAGTTTTCCAATAACTGAAGTATCAATTTTAAAATTTAGATTAGTTAAAATTAAATAAAATTTCAAATTTCAAAAACAAAAAATGCAAAACAAACAACAAAACACCTTAACTGCATAGTCTCATGAACCGCATGCTTCAAGGTTCCCACGACCTTGTGTGGTTCATGGCTATTCCCCTGGACAGTGTAGTATTGAACCCTCAGAGAATTCTCCTTATAAACTAGGTCAGTTACATTTCTCACTTACTCATCAGGCCATGGCACCTTGATCTCTTTTACCTCCATAAGGTACCAAGCAGGCTTGCCCCACTAACAAAGAGAAAAGCCATACATTAGTATTCACAGATGTGTTTACCTTTTGCCCTTAACCATTGTATGTGTCAAATCCAGCATATAGCTAAATCTTGGTTGCTCCATTTCACTGTTTGGCATGGGGGAGTTAAAAGGTGTGTCTTTCCCCATTGCAGGAAGTCAACATAGCATCCATGGTATTTTTCAGTCCTCAGATATCTTGGCCTTGCGATTCACTGCACTTTGGAACTACTTCCTTCAACTTAATATGCTCAGGGAACATGAATTTCATTTAAATAATAAGCTAAGCAAACCAGAATAAGACGGTAACTTTGCTGCAAACAGGTAATTCTGTTTGCATAATTGAGGCTAAGGGATGATTTAACTGATGTCATCTTATTCAATTCGACAAATTTTATTTACCTATAAAAGTTATTGAGGACTTCCCCTGGTGGGTCAGTGGTAAAGAACCTGTCTGCCAATGCAGGAGACATGGGTTTGATCCCTGGGTCAGGAAGATCCCCTGGAGAAGGAAATGGCCACCTACTCCAGTATTCTTGCCTGGAGAATCCCTTGGGCAGAGGAGCCTGATGGGGTTACAAAAGAGTCAGACACGACTTAGCGACTGAGCAACAACACCACATAAATTAATGACTGAATAGTTCCTGCAGTTAATTTGGTCTTAAGATCTTTACCTTTGACATCAGGTGGCATCCTTGCCTAAAGTTTTCTTTTTATAAATATAAAAGCAATCATGAAAACAGAATCAACCTCTTCAATAACTAGATCAAAATCATGCTACAAGTCTTCTTAGAAGCATCCAGTTCCAGCCTCCTAAAGATATCCTGACATTGACAATTTCGGCCCAGTCTGCCAGTGGAAGGATAAAGCCCTCTCCAAGCTTGGTGCTCTTAGACCTTCCATTAATAAAGAGTTCTTTTAGAAATAATAGAAAAAATTGAGAAGGGAAAAGAATTCCATACGATTAAATACCATCCCTAGAAATGGGGATGCCTTCTGGTTCAACTCGACCCATTTCTAGCATGTTGGACAGAACTGTCAAGGAGAATGCCTTGTGCACTTAAGCACTCAACAAGTGTCTGTTGGGTGAAATTGTGTGGGTCCTTTGCAACTTCTTTCTTTCTATGACATGACTTAATCTTTTTGTTCTGAGACAAGAGTGTCAAACCAAGTAGATTAAACCATAGGCAGTGTTGATTCTTGAGAGCAAGATGACTTGGTATGTGAATCTGCTGATATTTGGCCAAGCCAAGAGCTAACCCACTCAATCATGAATGAAAAGAAGTGCTGTGGGATTTCAGTAATTGCAGAGACACTGGGAACTAGCTGTATGTTACATAAGTAAAATTATCATTACAGTAATTGCTTTTGCATTATCACAGCATTTTGAAGTTCACTAGCTTATTTCGTCTAGAAAGTCAGGACTAGAAAAGTATCATATAGAGGACAGAGCAGTAGTCTTGTATTGTCATCTCCACTTTAAGAATTAAATTTTACAAGTCACTTAACCCTTATGCTCCTCAGCATCTTCACATGGGTAAGGAGTTTAGACTTGGTGACTTCCCAGGTCATGTATGTGTCAAGTTGGAAACATTCAGTCCTGCAGGGCCCATGCTCCATTGATTATAGTAGTCTTTCCCATTGTACCCAGATAGAGCTTCAGAATCCTTCTTAACACAGTGCTAAGTCAGCCACTGCCAAAGGCTCAGAAATGGCTTAAAGCTGAAACTGATTTTTCATCCCTCTCCTAAGTTGCTTCATCAGCTCAGTGCCTTGTGTAAGACTTTGGAAAGGAACATACAGGGAATTATCATCAGTATGCAGGGTTTCAGCGGTAAGGGAATGACAGTTCTTGCCTCAGCCCCTTGCTCAGCTGTTCCATGGAGGTGTTGCCATCTGACAGGGAGGGCTGCAGCCTGGCAATTTGGGAGCTCACTTCTCTCTTGCGTTGAGCTCAAAGTGATGAGGGACCTGTCAAGGAGAGCAGTTCACTGGCATCGTTCCCAGACCTGGAAGCATAATGAAATAAAATTTCATTCTGACTTGGTTGGAATTCTTCTAGCTGAACATTTGAGATAGCATCTGGAGCAATTCTAACATCCAATTGCCTGGTTGGAATGAAGCACCCATCAGCTATTGGCTTTCATTCAGTCAGAACCTCTTGGGACAAATCATTTCTATCTAGAGCCAGCTCAGCCCAGAGGTCCCAGCAGGTGATGCAGAGCCTGCTCATGTCTAACAGGCCAGTAAAGTGAAATCTGCATTTCAAAAGCTTTATCATTTGCAAAGAGTGGTTTCAAAGCAGGAAGTGTCTGAAAGTCACCGACACTGGTACTCCCCCAGGCTCCTCAACATAAAGGCTTTAATTTGAGACTTGGGTTTGGGGGGTATTATGCTGGTACTGCCCATTGGTACTCTTTCTAGTATCCCGAAGAGTGGAAGCAGGGCCACACTCCTCCAGCTATAGAGAGTGCTAGGGTTTGAGGGGCAAAAGCCCTCACTGATTCCATGAGCCAGGCTCAAATGCCTTTGCAAATTAGACCCAACAAGCTTTGCAAAGACCACCTTATGGACCATCCCTGTCCATACTGAGTTTTCCAAGCACTATGTAGATTATTATTTTACCTTTATGAATCCTAGTTTTCCTTATCTGTTAAAATAGAAGTAAACATGCATAACTCACAGGGCTGTTGAATGAAAATTAGAGTGATGTCTGTGTGAGTGGTTAGTATGCTATAATGCACTACGTAAGGAGAAAACAGTATGATTATACTCCTTGGGTGGAAGCCATTTATTTTTCATATCTCATAGAATGTCTAGCTCAAAACTCTTTGGCTATGGGAGATTCTCTACTTGGACAACCAGGGAGCTTGCTGTCTGCTCTCAGGTCATTCTCCTTAAACCACAGAGGCTATCCCAGCTCTGCTAGTGCTGGAGGCCACCCAGAAGAGAGCACTGCCCTTAGAAGTGCTCTAAGTGTTGTTTGTTGTTTAGTCGCTAAGTTGTATCCAACTCTTTTGTGACCACATGGACTGTAGCCCACAAGCCAACTGTAATTCATGGGATTTCTCAGGCAAGAAAACTGGAGTGGGTTGTCCCTTCCTTCTCCAGGGGATCTTTCTGACCTAGGGATCAAACTGGCATCTCCTGCATTGGCAGGCAGATTCTTTACCACTGAGCCACCAGGGAAACTCTTAGAACCAAAGCCCAAGATAAAAGTCCCAGCTTAGCCACTACTAAGATTTAGGTCTTGCCATGTTACCTCTCCAATTATTAGTATTTTCTTCCCTCACAGATAAAATATAAATATTATCTATACTAATCTGACATATAGAAATGTCTAAGAATTAACATGTTCCATGTGCTTTGTGAATTACAACATAAAGTATTACTATTATTATTTCAAATCTAATATCTCCTAACGACTCAGCCTTGTTTTTCTGAGGAAGGATAATTGGGAAGATGTTTCTGGAGGCAGAGTACCAGAAGCTCCAGAATGATGATATATACTTTCCTGATTTTGGAAGCCAGTCAAGATCAAACGATATTGTGCTTCTAGGCAGATGCCTTGTGGCATTCAGGGATACTGTGAACTGCCATAAATAATTGGTGGCGTTTACATTTGTAAGTCAAGATGTTCTTGGGTCTCTGCAGATGGCCCATAAATCTTTTTGCATAGCCAAGCCTTAGCCATACAACACCAATTCTGTCCTTCTTCTTGAAAACATAATAAAAAGCTTTGAAAGCATGTATATTCTGAGTTCTTCTATATGCAATTTCTCAGACACTTCTTGATAGCTTTCGTCCCCTCCCCTGCCCACCCTCTACCACCGCCAGCCATGAACTTCATACCCCTGAATTATACATTCTGTCAAGAGAGGAGGTGTGGTTTCTTCCTTTGTAACATCTGGTGATCTGTTTATTGTATTCCCTTAACATCCTAGATCTTGAGGAAACCTGAGTCCCAGGATGTCAAATAAATTTCATCTGGTGACAGCCTGGGGGTACTGGGGGTAGTTACCAGGGCTCTGCATCTGGACTCAGTGGTCCCATGGATGGGAAGCGGAGAGCAGCACCATGCAGTTACCTTATGACGAGTAGAAAAAATCAGGCTCAGAGAAATTAATTAACTTGCTAATATGTCTCTGTTAACAAAGGACCGTGGCCACATTTCCTTGCTCTCTCAATTTATTCAACAATCAATACTTGCTGAATGCCTACTGTGTATGAGTTCTAGGCTTTAGTATTATCTGTGAGCATAGATAATCTATGACAATCTATGGATTAATCTGCACAGAGGTTTATTTTTAATGCAGTCATTAGTGTCAAAATTGGAATTGCCTAAAATATAGAGGCTATGGTAACAAAAATTTCTGACAGACAAGTTATTCATATATTCATTAATTCATTCATGCATTTACTTATGCATTTATTTCCATGCCCATTTGCATAAAGAATAAATATCTACTTTCAAAAATTGGGGCCTTGGAAGAGCTGTTTGGAAACAACTTGAAAGAAATTGATGAAAACAAATTGGCCAATAACTGTCCTTACCTTCTGCCTTCTTTTCTCCTGGTCTCCGTTTATGGCCTTGCTGGCACAGAGTTAGAAATGAACGCAGAAGATCTGAATTGTAAGAGCAAACTCAAGAGCTGTGCACTCTTTTAGTTTTGCAAAACAACTTACAAGGTGAAATTTGGATGAACCAGATTTTTTTCACTTTACCAGAGGTGTCTGAACTGTTAGAATTGTCAAAGAAGAAATAATGCAGCTGTGGTGATCGAGAGCTGTGGCAACTCCATGTCTCCTGGGCAGAGATATAAGTAGCAGTGGATAGGAAAATCTTTTAGCACAATATCTGAGCACTATAGGAAACTGCAATAATCACACTAACTGTGTGTAGCGAGCTATCGTTTTCTTCCACCCCTGCTTAATTTGTCCTTCATAAACTCACTCCCAGCCACTTGCTTCAAGGCCAGAGTAATGTTAGAAACATTTGTTTTGGTGGGCATATGAATTGTGCCTTCTTTGTGCTAGGCACTTTACATAAGCTTAGGTCCTTTTAATGGAATTTCTCAAAACTTTAAAAAAATATTTTTAGTGTAACTATTATTTTTAAATAACCACATGCCATGGTCTATCAGGATACAAGTTTTTACCAAAAAGTGCATCCCTGTATACTCAAAGGATGAATAGAAGTCGAGAATCAGGGAGGCTTTAGTGTGCTTCTGTCTCCATCCTTTTTTCCTAACGTAGTTTCAGTATGGTGCTAACAGCAATGTTGAAAGACATTATATCCCCCTTTACAGGTAAGGGGACAGAGGAGTAGAGGAGTTAGCTTATGATCCATCTAGTAAGTGGCAGTGAAAGTGTCAGTCCCTCAGTCGTGTCCTACTCTTTTCGATTCCCTGGACTAGCCCACCAGGCTCCTCTGTCCATGAAAGTCTCCAGGCACGCATCCTGGAGTGGGTTGCCATTTTCTTCTCCAGGGATCTTCCTGACCCAGGCACTCAACCTGGGTCTCCTGCATTGCTGCTGCTGCTGCTGCTAAGTCGCATCAGTCGTGTCTGACTCTGTGCAACCCCACAGACGGCAGCCCACCAGGCTCCGCCGTCCCTGGGATTCTCCAGGCAAGAACACTGGAGTGGGTTGCCATTTCCTTCTCCGTCCTGCATTGCAGGCAAATTCTTTACTGTCTGAGCCACCAGGGAAGTAAGTAGAAGAATGATATTCAAATCCAGGTCTCTCTGACTCCCAAGCCTCCTATATCAACTTGGAAGCCATATATATATATGTGACTTCCAAGTCAACTGAAAAGTTACATATATATATATAAGGCTTTCATATATATATATAAAACATATATATATATGACTTCCAAGTTGACACGTACACACACACACACACACACATATATTCTGTTTCAGAGAAGTACAATATCATGATTAACAGCTAATATTTAAGCATAAAATTCTATTATGAAAAAACAGTTTATGAGTAGAATCAAGATAGAATGGGAAAAATGGGAAGCAGGATGAGAATTTGAGTTCTAGGACAGAGGTTGGCAAAAGTGACTCATGGGCCAAATCCAAGCCATGGCCTATTCTTGTAAATAAAATCTGGTTGGAAGCCAGCCATGCCATTTGTCTATGTCTGTGACTGCCCTCCTGCTACAATGGCAGTGTTGATTAGGTTTGACAGAGACTGCCTGGAAGGCTTAAAATTATATTTGGCCTTTTATATTAAAAGTTTGATGACCTGTATTAAATGAGAAAAATGAAGATGTAAAATTTCCAGTTATTAAAGGAGAACTTATTCATGTATGTTTAAATGAGCAATTATGGGTATCAAATCACTCTTGTATGCATATCCAAGGATACACTTTTAAAAGTGATGCAACCATTTTGTTTTTTAAATATCAACACTGTGATACACTGAAAATTATATTCTTTGCAACTATTTCGACTTCAATAAAAAATTTTCCTAAGTCAATATAAAAATGTGTTAAAGAGTATGTAGATTGTTTAAAAATAGAGAGTTAGGAGACCAGTGCTCTAGAAGACAGGATCAGGGATGGGGCTTTCCATAGTTCAAGGTCATCCATTGATGGGGGGAATTTGTTTTCTTCTCGTGGGGCAAACTGAGCCCCAAGTGTAAATGTCACCCCTCAATCAAGCTATTCTCCAACAACCTCGAGGGCTAGCTGATGGAAGTGTGGGACTCTAATAGAACAGTGCTAAAGAGTGATTTCTTAGACATCTGGGCTCAGTCGTTCAGATCAGAAATACCCTTTGTGAGCCTCTGTACTGGCCTTTCTGTCAGCCAGCAGTGCTCTTTGAGAAGGTAGAAGGGTGGGCTTTTCATGATGTACCTGCAGACTTGATGGAGTCTGTGCTGTGCTTTAGTTGCCCTGACTGTGGGTTGTACTAGACAAGTGGATGTTTAAACTTGTCTAGCAACCTTGATGTATGTTAGGAGTTGAATTGTGTCCTCCTTCAAAAAAGCTATGATGGTCTTAACCATCAGCGCTTCAGAATGTGACCTTATACGGAGGTAGGGTCTTTACAGAGGTAATCAAGTTAAAATGAGGTTATTAGAATGGGCCCTAAGAAGCCAAGATGGCTGGTGTCCCAATAAAAAGGGGAAATTTGGATCCAGAGGAAAGACATGCATGGAGGGAAGATGACATGAAGATGACATGAAAAGAGAGAAGACAGAAGCTGTCTTAGAGGTACCAGAGTACCTCTAAGGATGGAAGCGTGGAACCGGGAGACTTTGGTCCTGGCCCCTAGTCTCCTTGCTTTCCCTTAGAGAAGTTCAGCAGAGTATTTAAGATAAACTCTGGAGCCAGAGCTTTTGGGTTTTAAATCCTACCTACCAGCTGTGTGATCTCAGGACCAAATAACCTCACTTGTTAAATGGAAGAACAATGTGTGTGTGTTAGTCACTCAGTCATGTCCAACTCTTTGAGACTTTATGGACTGTAGCCCACTAGGCTCCTCTGTCCATGGAATTCTCCAGGCAAGAAGACTGGAGTGGGTAGCCATTCCTTTCTCCAGAGGATCTTCCTGACCCAGGGATCTAACCCGGATCTCCAGCCTTGCAGGTGGATTCTTCACCCTCTGAGCCATGAGGACTCACAGAAGATTAATAGTACCTGCCTTGTAAGGTTATTGTAAGAACCAACAGAGATAATACCATGTGAAAGATTGTTTGGTACATAATAAGTGCTCAGCATGAAATGTTCTTATTGGAGATCAAAAGAACAACTACCTCGGACCCATGAATCACCTATCAAGTATTACCTGCATGCTCCTCTGGAATTCTGGAAGTTCTATTTGTGAAATTACCATATACATGTTTGAAGTGAGTTTTTTAAAAAAAAATCTCTCATCATCTTTTCTTTTGTTTTATCCTGTCTTATTCTTGCAAAGGCTAATATTTGAGAATAGCCAGCATGCCTTATTAATCCTTTAAAGAAAAAGTATCTGCTCTGGTACCAGTTGGCGGTTAGATTTCATCAGTCACTCGAGATTATGCATTAACTCACGGATCTTTCTATCCTTCGAGCTAATTAGCCTTTGGGCAAATACAGCCAGTCACAGAAGCCAGGCACAGCTGACCAAACACATCTCAAAGTAAATTTGGCGGGTAAATAATGCCAAGCTTACTTAGATTTCTCGATGATACTGCTTTTCTGAGTCACTAGAATCTTGATGGTCTGTCTTTCCCAGCTAGAGTTGGAAGTGAGGTGTTTACAACCCTTCAAAGCAATAGGACACATGTGACTAATTAAACTAGCTATCTCTTCCCTTGCTAACATCACCCCCCCCCCATTTAAAATTATTTCTTATGTTCTCAAATACCTGGTCCAGTTTGGCTTTAAATGACTTAAGCATATCCTTTGGGACCCTTGTGTAACAGATAAGGGAGACTTTCCAACATCCCCAACTGAAATGCAATTTTTCTCAATGTAATTTAATTACCAATACTTTGGCTACCTGATGTGAAGAGCTGACTCATTAGAAAAGACCCTGATGCTGGGAAAGATTGAAGGCAGGAGGAGAAGGGGACAACAGAGGATGAGATGGTTGGATGGCATTACCGACTCAATGGATGTGAGTTTGAGCAAACTCCAGGAGATAGTGAAGGACAGGGAAGCCTGGTATGCTGTAGTCCAAGGGGTCACAAAGAGTCAGACACAACTGAGCGACTGAATAAGAACAACAAACTTAATTACCACCACCTGCCAAGACTTTCTCATACCTCTATAAAGCACCTCACACAGTTCATGCCTCACCTTGGTGCTAAAACCTGCTAAGTACTTGTCATATCCTCTTAGATAGTATTTGGTGAAACTCCAAATTTTTATTCCTTTCATTCTTTGCTAAAGATGACCTCTCCACGTAATCATTCTCAAGCTCCCTTCAGCTGAAATTATTCTCACACTGTAAAATAATAGACAGCCTGACCATCAAGTCCTCAGTAGTTGCAAGGAGCCTCTCCGTGGGGCTGGGCCATCCCCTTGGTATGACAGCTGGAATGGTGAGCCCCTCGTGGTATCCAGTTCTGTTGGCTTCTTCCCCAATGTCTCCTCACAACATGCAGCTTACACTGTGCATCTGTGTTCTTCTGAGTGACCCCTGCTTCTTGCTGATCCCACAGGGCAGAGTTCTGATGAAGGCATTCTAGACTGAGTGACCAGCTCTGACATTGAACAACCACGTACCTAAGTCACTGGGTTTGGGGTTTTGTTCTTGCATTTGAGGAAGCAGAAAATAAGAAATGGTTTTGCTCTTACCTTAGAAGAGTAGTAGAAGTGTGGTCATTTTGCATTGCCATCAATATGCATTGATTCAACAGAACATTTATGAAGTGAATACTAAGTGCCTAGTACTGTGTTTGGTAAATGGGAAGGCTCCAAAGAGAATACAATCTAGGTTTTGCTTTCAGGATCTTAGAAAAGAGTGAAAAAATTTACAAGATAGTAAATCGTCTTGAACAGTATTATCCAGTTAATAACAAAATTGAGAGCTTCAAAAAGATGAAGTCCTAGGCCAACATTCTGTCACTTGTATGTTTGGAAAAATATCTCATGTCAAAGAGCAATGCGCTCTACGCTTGCATGTCCTTCCCCAAACCAAGCTATCATGTCTGATACCCAAATGGCCTGTGTCTAAATAAGTTATGATAATATGGGTTTATTATACAGAATGACTATATTTGACATGGAAAAATGACCAAGAAGTATTTCTCAGTGAACGAAGAAGGTAGGGAGATAATACACAGCATATCACCCCTGGAATTTGTGTGTATGTATGTGTGTGTTGGGTGTATGCATGTATTTGTGTCTGGTTGCATATACGAAAAAAAGTCTGGAAAATAAGACAATGTCAAGAATGACTAACTGGAGAATGAGATGGGGGAACCCAGAAGAAGACATTTATTTTAATTTAATGGTCAAAGTGAATTTTTTAATTAATTAATTTTAATTTTAATTAATTTTAATTTAAAAAATTTTTAATATAAATCTTAATAAAATATTGGTCATGGTGGTTTAGTTGCTAAGCTGTGTCTGACTCTTTGCAACCACAGTGACTCTAGCCTACCAGGCTCCTCTGACCATGGCATTTTCCAGGCAAGAATACTGGAGTGGGTTGCTATTCTCTTCATGGGATCTTCCTGGCCCGGGGATTGAACTCAGGTCTTCTGCATTGCAAGTGGATCCTTTACTGACAGTAAAAATAAAAACCTTTTACAGTATTATCAATATAGGAAAGTGTGTTTACTCTGAATTTGATTAGGGAAGATACATAAATTTAGAGTTTGTTTTGGAAATATTTAAAGCAGTGATTTCATTCCTTGGTGCACATTATAATTACCTATTGATTCTTTTAAAAATTGAGAGACCCAGCCCCTGGATCACCTTAACTCTGTAAACCAGAATTGCAAGTGAGGCTTAATTATGTTTAAAAACAGCACACACAACACCTCACCACCAGCAACAACTTACTCAGGTGATTCTGATGCGTACCAACTTAAAGTAGAGCTAGAGAGGAAGTGAAAGATGAAAAATGCCACCTATTGTGGCCGTATACACACCAAGTTAAACTTCCTAAGAAAGATAAAAATCTTAAGTTAGATTATAGAACAATATATAATCATGTTCGAGTCACAAGATAACCATCTAAATAGATGACAGACAAAAATTTTGAAGGAAAAATAGAGCACACAAGTTGGAAAGAAAGAAAATAGGAATAGCAATATGGACATCAAAGAAGAAATTAAACCTAAAAATCATCAAATAGGATAAAGAATCATTTCATAGATAAAATGTTAAAACTAAATAAAAATAGTCATGAATCTTTATTCACAACATATCAATATTATCAAAAGGAAAAGGAAAAGTTAAGAAAAAAAGAAGGGGCAAAAATATAGTTGTGATAAAACATCACTGCATTATTAATATATTATCAAATTAGATATATAGACTATTTTTAAAACATAAGTATCAACCAATAGGTACATATTGAATTGACACCTTACACTGAATGTGTGCCTTCTTTTCAAGGATCTTTGCAACTTTTTTTAAAAAAAAGTGTCACATGGCCAAAGATCCTTAATAAATTCTGAAAGTAACAGGGTTTTCAGTAACTACTGAGTTAAAGAAGAAATAAAAGCTACAATTAGAGGCTATTTAGAAAGTGGTGACAGTGAGAACATGGCATCCCAAACCTTACAAGATACATGTCTTCATGTGATATATTTATAGCCCTAAAAATCATTATTTTTATAAAAAGAATGAAAATAAATAAATCAAGGACAAGTTAGAAAACAACAACAAAGGAATAAAGAAGGGGCAATAAGAAAGATAAAAAACAATAATAAACTAGAAAACAGAAACAATAGTGAATCCAAGTACCAGTTCTATTAAATAATAACCATTGACAATTTTATCAGAGAAAATATAGGGGAAACATGAATTTAAAAACTCATCATTGAAAATGAGATGAAAATAGGCATTGGGTGACTAAAACAGCATTAATGAATTTTATGGGTGTCAAAATGCTACTACCCTAGATAAACTCAGTTAGTGCACAAGAACATGCAAAAAGCAGGAGAAGGTTCTAACTAGAGACCTTTGGAACCTAGAAGGTTCCAAAACCCTGGGTCTGTCCCAGTGCTTCCATCATGGGCTTTCATCATTAATCCCTAGGGAGTCAGCTGTTCTTGCCAGATATTTGAATTGCTACTAAAAATACCTCTTACTCACCTAGGAACACTGACTCCTTTTCCTTTTTTTGATCCTTTCTTTGTGTTAGTCTGAGCTTCTGGAAGCAATGGACACCCTCCCTTTACCAGAACAAAATTTGGCAAACACTCCCCCTAGTGGCAATTCAACAAATCTGAAATGACTTACCCAAGAGCCAGGGCTGAAAACTGCTGCCAGGCTGGGTTAACGGGGGCACTTGTTAATGAAACATATTGCTGGGCTCCACGTCATAAGGGCACCTTAAAATATATATTCTTCTTCTAACAAGCATCCCAGGCCATTAAAATAATCAATTTTGGGTCTGTTGACCTAGGTTATGTATTCCTGTATGGTATAGAAAAGAAAGGCAATGTGGGAAGAAATAAATTCTTATAAACTAGCCAGAAGTGTTTGTACTAATTTTCCACACTGAACACTTGTGAGAACACTTGCTGCTACTTTTCTTCCTCATACTACCTGCCAGTATATGAGAGTACAAATGACAGACAGGCCAGTTGTTCCTGGGAATTGTTACTTCATTATTCTCAATTCATATTTCTAAACATCCTCCATACCTTAGATTTCTCTTTCCACTTTCTAGATTGCCATTCCATTCAGAACAGCCAGCTGATTTCATCAACATGCTGCCTATCACATTTTCCAGATGGTTAATGGGTCTCAAAACTGGCCCTAATTCTAACCAGTGTTTCTATTCTGGCCCCTTTTGTAGAATAATTTGTTTCATGGTCAAAGTTTCTTTTCATTATTTCTTTGTAGTCTTTGGTAATCCCTTTTCACCACTTCCTTGTTCAAAACTGTCAAATGGCACATTGATTCAATTCGTTGGTGTTAATAGTACTTGCAGGGAAGAAGAGACTGTTGATATTAATATCAACACATTACTCAAATCATTTATCATCTCCATGTAAAGTTTTAGAGAATAGATTTGTCATCATTATTGATTAAGAGAGGAAAGAGCCTTCTTGTTGAGGAATCACAGACGGGCGGTGTCCATCGCTGCGTCTGCTTTAGGAAGCAGGATTCTTATCATGTGAAACAGCATTATCTGAGGAGTAGCATGTGTGGATCAGGTTTTCAGAAGTCTCACCTGAAAAACCTGTGGTCCTAATATTCAGTGCGACACAAGGATTTCAAATATAAATAACCTTTGAGCTTACCCATTGATTCAAGTCTCATTCCCATCTCACAAGTGGCTTCCAAGGTATACAGTTCGGTCATAGATGAGTGACATTAAAACTAATGTTGGCAGAATGCCATTGTAGCTTGACTTCTGCAATAATGAACGGCTGAAAGTAGGCAAGATAATGTAAGATGTAAATGAGGTTGCATTCTGAAAGGAAGGCAGCCAGAGGTCCTGAGAATTAATGGAAAAGCTGCAGAAAAAAATATGGTGCTATTACACCAAGCACTTTCCGCTTTTCCTTTCTATTGCCTGACTGAGATGATTTGGCAGAGTTTAAAAATAAATGAACTGTATTCATTTTTTCCTTCAGAGCTTTTCTTTGAAGGCATTCTGTAAGGAAAAAAAATGAAATACTAACACAAGCAGTATGGGGGGATCAAGACATGAAAATGTTAGCATTCTATCCAGTGGAATATGTTTAATAGTCCAACACTCCTCATGTGGGGAGATATGCCTGATTCCAATTAAGGTCATATCATACAGGCGAATGGGATGTTTCAAAGAGATGTTAATTATCTGCTAGGTAATGCAGAGGAAATGATGTTCTAAATGGATTTCAGTAGCATTTGAACCTTTCCACTGCCATCTTTACACTGCAACATATAGTGTGAAGGATTATGTTTTTATAGCAATGCCATTCCAATTTTCAGTACTAACTAGAGACAGGATTCTTTTGCAGACTTATCATTTATGTTGATCATTGCTTTTCACGTTTTATTTTAGCCACAGAACCCATACTATAAACAGCGTGAAAGTACACTTCTGTGATGTAAATAAGGTTGGACAACATCTCAGAGATCCTTCCCTCCCCCCAGCTTTTTTTCCAGTGTTTTCCTCACATCTCCCCATAGCTGAGTTTGCAAATAGTCTTCTGGGAGAAAGAACAAGATTTCTTCTTTATAACCTAGGGAGGAAATGCCTTTAATTATTCATTCATTCTTTGATGAGGCAGATATTTTTTCCAGTGCCTGTTGTAAGCCATCATGTCCAGGCACTGGGGATGCACAGTGAACAGAAAAGACCAAGAGTCTGCTCTTACGGACACAGTGAGAGAGACAGCCAGGCAACCGGGAGGTGACTGGTGCTATGACGAAAGTAAAGCATGATGGATGAAAAGTCGAGTCCTAGAGAGAGGGCTAACACAGGAAGAACAGTCAGGTGAGGAATTAGAATGCTAAGAAAGTGTGGTCACATCCATCCAGAGCTTGGGAGTGTTTCAGGCAAAGAAAGCTTCTGAAAGCCCTAAAGCAAAGGTATTCAAGATGTGTCTGACAGCCAGGCAGCTGGAGCCCTACGAGGATGTGGAGAAGCTGGGGGTTGTGGCAGGCAGAGAGGTCAAAGGTAAGGAAGCTAGTTGATGGAGTGTCTAGTGGACCATGATGGAAGTTCAATATTTCTCATTTTATTTTAAACTTACTTTTCATTTTGGTTTAATTATTTACTATTAAACCACTTATGATTAAGCTCTTCATATTTTTATTCCATCAGCTTCCTAAATGGCTTTGAGGTAACTTACATGTATGATGCCTAAACACAGTCCGTTCAAGCTCAGGACTATTTAGAGGGAGAATGAAGTAATAGTGGAACTGAGCATTTTAAATGTAGTTCTTTGTTTCCTCAGGGCCAGGGTTAAAAAAAGAAAGAAAATGATGGCTTATGTAATTTTGGTTAGTTAAAAAGGAAGGCTATCCGTTCTTAAGGGAAGGAACTTCTAAAATAAATTCGAACAGAATGTATTCCATTGGGTCTTATACAAGAAACATCAATAATTCTCTTTATAAATATTGAATACCTAATGTATGCAAACTATTGACACTCTAGGGAATACAAACCATAATCAAACATAAATTCTGCCTTCCATGAGCTTGCAGTTTAATAGGTGCATAGCAAACATACACAAATAACTACACTACAAAGTAAGATATAAAACAAATATAAGTTAGTTTTCAGAGTCTCTAGAAATGGGTCTTCATGGAATTTTATGTCAGTCACAGGCACAGCATTAAAGCATGATTCTACAAGAATTTCATGGTTAGAGGTAAGAGTTAAAGTATCCAGCCGGGTTTATAGCTTTCCTATAATCCAAGGACTTAACACACAGTACCCTGGGGCAGGGCAGAGGTCAGGCTCTGTGGACTGGCTTTCTCTGCCCTCATGCACCTCACATACAGGCGCTGGTCCTCATTCAGTTCAAAGGTGACTTTCTGTCAGAGCCTCAGCTGCACATCATCTGTGTTGCTAACTGAAGAGACAACTTGTATTTTGGATATCAGATGAGTAGGTGAAAAACTGACAACATTATGAAAATTGAATCATTTTTTTCTTTAATAAGAAAAAGAATGTATTTTAATAGTGTATGTTTTCTGCAGAACTAATTCATGTAGAACTAATTGGTAAGTGACTCAGACAGTAAAGAATCTGCCTGCAATGCAGGAGACCTGGGTTTGATCCCTGGGTGGGGAAGATGCCCTGGAAAAGGGAATGGCAACCCACTCCAGTGTTCTTGCATGGGCAATTCCATGGACAGAGAAGCCTGGCAGGCTACATACAGTCTGTGGGGTCGCAGAGTCAAACATGACTGAGCAACTAATGCTTTCACTGTCACTTTTTCAGAACTAATTCAAGTTTATAGTTGAAGATGGAAAATAAAAACATTCCTAAAGGAAAAACACTTATAATTCATCTATCCAGATGAAAACACTGTTGATTTTAATCTATGTTCCCTCAGACATTATTCAATGTATGTTTATGAGAATATCACACTATCTATACTGTTATGTGGTTCCCTTTTTTATTCTTTAAACGTGGAGACATGCTGTTCAGTGATATTAGTAATTGCTAATGTGCAGGTGTATCATTATTTGTTTAACCAATCTTCCAGAGTTGACACATGAGTTGTTATTGATTTTTCAATGTTAGAATCAATGCTGGGTTGAACAATCTTTACATTTTTTCATACTTTCCTGTAATAATTCTCTAGAAATGGAGAGAACAGTGATTTGGGACAACTATCCTAGTTCTAACTGAGTCACGCATGTACCCCAAACTTTTTAAGACCTTTGCCAACTGACTCTAACTGCAGATGATGCGAAGCCATCCTTTATACAGAGGGAAGGCAGCTTCAAAGCACCGAATGAGTCTCTGAGTTTTAAATTATCATCTGTTTTTCCTTTCTTCCCACCCCAATGCCATTAAGTCCCTTAAATCAATCACTCAGGCCAGAGCATGGATGGCATTATCAGCTCCTCTCATCTCTCAACACCTACCACGTCCAATAGATTACCAAGTCCATTACGTTCTGTCTCCTAAAAAATATCCTAAATCTGTATATTGACTTCTCCCATTTAGTTTATTGGTCCCTGATGACTGACCCTGAATCCCTGTTATTTGTTGTTCAGTCACTAAGTTGTGTCTCTTTGCAACCCCATAGACTACAGCACACCAGGCTTCCCTGTCCTTCACTATCTAACGCAGCTTGCTCAAACTCATGTCCATTGAGTCGGTGATGCCATCCAACCATCTCATCCTGTCACCTCTTCTCCTACCCTCAATCTTTCCCAGCATCAGGGCCTTTTCCAATGAGTCAGTTCTTCACATCAGGTGGCCAAAGTACTGGAGCTTCAGCTTCAGCATCAGTCCTTCCAATGAATATTCAGGACTGATTTCCTTTAGGATTGACTGGTTTGATCTCCATGCTGTCCAAGGGACTCTCAAGAGTCTTCTCCAGCACCACAATTTGAAGGCATCAATTCTTCAGCGATCAGCCTAATTTAAGGTCCAACTCTCACATCTGTATATAACTACTGGAAAAACCATAGCTTTGACTATATGGACCTTTTTTGGCAAAGTGATGGCTCTGCTTTTTAATACACTGTCTAGATTTGTCATAGCTTTTCTTCCAAGGAGCAATTGTCTTTGAATTTTGTGGCTGCAGTCATCATCCACAGTGATTTTGGAACCTAAGAAAATAAAATCTGCCACTGAATCCCTATAGAATTTTTTAAATGTTCTCCTCTTCTTGGGTTTGACTCACCCTCTAATCCATCTTTCATACTTCATTGTAATGTAAATCTGATGATGCCATGGTCAACCTCAACATCTGTGTTGGTGCCATATTGCTTTCTAGGTAGAATTCCAACCCTGCAGCTTGGCTGACAAGTATCTGTTTCTGGGCCTAGTCACCTGGCTGAGTCCTGAGAATCTGTATGTTTTAAACCTCCCCTGTGATTTCCATGTAAGCAGCTTGGCCCTTCATGAATCCCAAGATGGGCACATAGGAAGCACTGGCCTGCTTGGAACCCACTGTAAAGCAGGAGGCGAGAGACAGCTGGAAACTTCCCTCAGCCACAGCTTAAAATTATCCAGCACAATGTGATTATTTTAGGAAAAATTTCAAAAGCATTCCACCAAAGAGCAGCATGTTTGCAAGTATAGATTAGAAAATTATTTCCTTTTAGAAAGCCTAATTTAATTAAGTGACACAATTTTTAAGCTATGAAGGCTTTTTCCTGCTGAGTCAGGATTTTTTGTTTCTCAGCTAATACAAAACAGGTAGTGGAAATTAGAGACTGGCTCCAGAGACTACTACATGTTTGGCTGTGTAAAAGTATAAAGGATTGTTTCGTGGGGTAGAAGGGCAAGAGGTTATTTCATTTAAATCTTATTAAAGCGCCATGTGAAACTTTTTTTTCAATTAAGATATTTAAAATATAGCTTTCTTAGAGAAATACTGAAAAGCCACTGAATCCTTTGTATTTCTTACAGAAAATGATGTTCATAAGTATCATCAAACTTAAAAGGGAAAGATTTTGAAGCAGTTGTATGTTTTCTTGAGATTTATGGTGGAGTTTTTAAAGAAAAAACACAATTGTGAGAATGAAGAGGACATTGCTATAATAGAAGTTTATTTAACCTCATCTCTTGCTAATCCTCAAAAAGTTTGGTGGACTAAAATTCCCTATCTCAGGTGAGGTAATGTGAACACCCTATATAATCATTGGTATCATTAGCATTATTCCTGGAAGATGCAGAGTTGGAATTTTAAAACAATTTTGGTTATTTTTCTTTCTATCTCCACTAAAATGTAATTTTCACAAAGCCAGAGTCTCTGTCTTGTTTGCCGTGGGTCCCTAGGCCCTTGTTCATTAGGCACCAGTAAATATCTGCTGAGTTGGTGTTTGCAAGCCAAGGAGTGAAGATTTTGTGTAATATACTCCTCTATGGAGATATAAAAGGAGATAGAAATTTCATACTCAACCTGAAAGAAGCTTGTAATAGTAGACATTACCTATTTTTCTAGCCCACTGGATCTATCCAATTATGATCATGCTATATCCATTGCAACATGATTCTCAATAGAAAATCTATTTTGTCTTCTTTCATATCTATCCTCTATTTTCTTGATATACATCATCAATACATATATTCCAAAATTGTCACCAATATATGCCTCATATCTATGTGGAAGGGACACTTAATTATCTCTAGGCATGCTCAGAGATTAAAAACTAGTTTTCAAAACCAGAGGTAAGAAAAAGTTGCAAGAGATACTGGGCTAGATGGTCTACATCAGCATTACTCAGAGTGAGCTCTTTGTAACTGATTTGCAACAGAATATAAATCAACTATGTCATTAAATACACAGTTTAGTTTGGTTTATACCTATGACCTGGTAAGACTTTCTCAATGAAGGAAGCAGCACATTGACTTGATTTCTCATGCAAGCTCTTTATCCTGTGGTCGAATCTCAAGCAGTTCATAGACTAACACTGCTCTACAACCACACCTTGAACGGCACTGATCTTCATCAAGGCCTTATCTACTTCAAGGAATCTCCAAACTTCTATAAAATATTTATTTATTTATTTGGCTGTGCCAGGTCTTAGTTGCAGCGCGCAGGATCTTCGATTTTCATTGTGGCATATGGGATATTTTAGCTGGGGCATGTGGAATCTAGTTACTCGACCAAGAATTGAACCCAGGCCTCCTGCATTGGGAACACAGAGACTTAGCCACTGTGTCACCAGGTAAGTCCCCAAAATGCCTTTTTAAAGTATCATTTTCAGTTTATTATACAGTTATTTCTCCAATAATTAGTTATGTGATAATTAATATAATGTAATTAATTATATTTATGTATAGATGATAGATAACGCCATATCAGGTAATAACATCATAGAAAAAATTATACAAGGCTGAAAGGTTAGAGAAAGGTTGGAGCTGCTGTTTTGGTTGGAGTTCCCTTGGGTGGTTTCTGTGAGGATGTGATGCTGGAGCTGTGGAGAGAGAGCTATGTAATTATTGCTGAGAAAGAGCATTCTGGGAAGAGAGAAGATCAGGCTCAAGGGGCTTGAAAGAGGAGCAAGCTTGGTGTTTAAAAAATAGCGAGGCAGTCAGTGTGCCTGGAGGGTAGTGAGCAGGGAGGAGAGTGGTAGGGGACTGAGTCAGAGGGCTAGTCAGGGTCCAGACTTCGCAGGGCCATGGAAAGAACCTTGGTTTTTGTTTTCAGTAAGACTCAGAGCCCTTGGAGATGCGGAGCACATGAGTGGCAGGATCTGATAGGTCTTAAAGGGTCACTGTGACTGCAGAAGAGTAAGGGTGATATGAGAGATGAGGATGCTGTTGCTGCAGGATCAGCAAGCAAGGGATATGGTGGCTTAGACTAAGGTGGAAGGGTTGGAGGTGACAGAGAGCAGTCACATTTGAATTTGTGTTCCAGACACAGCCAATAGGATATGCTAACTGGATCTGATAGATGGGGTGTGGGGTAGGACAGAGTGAATGAAATTAAGGATGACTCTCAGGTCTCATGGCACCATTTATGGAGTTGAGGAACACTGGGAAAGAACAGATCTGGGGCAAGGGAAGAAGAAGAAAGAGTTGAGTTTGGAGCTGTTGGGTGTGAGATGCCTGACAAATATCCGAGTACAGATAGGGAGAGAGCGCTGCCATAGATGCATCTGACTCCTACAAAGAGGTTGGGGCCAGAAGGTAATTTGAGAGTTGCTAGCTCACCTAGGGAGAAGGCAATGGCATCCCACTCCAGTACTCTCGTCTGGAAAATCCCATGGACGGAGGAGCCTGGTAGGCTGCAGTCCATGGGGTCGCGGAGAGTCAGACACGACTGAGGGACTTCACTTTCACTTTTCACTTTCATGCATTGGAGAAGGAAATGGCAACCCGCTCCAGTGTTCTGGCCTGGAGAATCCCAGGGACGGGGGAGCCTGGTGGGCTGTCGTCTATGGGGTCGCACAGAGTCAGACACGACTAAAGCAACTTAGCAGCAACAGCAGCAGCTCATCTAGGGAGTGAGTGACAATCAAGCTTCAAGAACCAAACTCAGGGCACTCCCAGAGATCAGAAAGATGAGGGACTTCCCTGGCAGTCCGATGGTTAAAACTCCGTGCTTCCATTGCAAGGGGCACAGGTTTGATCCCTGGTTGAAGAACTAAGAGCCCACATGCCATCTGATATAGCCAAAAAAAAAAAAAAAAACAGAGAGAGAAACTCAATAAAGGATACCGAGAGAAAATAGAAAGCACACAGACAATAACAAAATGTGTATTTTGAGTGTCAGGAGAAGAAAGACTTTTTTAGGAAGAGGCAGTAATCATCTGTTTCAAACACTATTGTGGAATGAAGACTGTAAATTATCTATCAGAAAGGGCCTTATGGAGGTCATTGGTGCTCATGATTAAAGCAGTTTCAGCTCTAATTCACTGCTTAATTAGAGAAGTTTTCTTGTGATGGGTTTTACTTTCTTATTGAAATGAGAATCAGTTATCTGATGAAAACTAAGAAGGAAGGGGTGGGGCCCTGGAGGCTTGCGAGTAGAATGAAGCTATGAAGAGTGGATCAACTGGGGAAGCACAGTAGGACTGCCAACAGAACTAAGAACTCACTTGTTAGCCACGGTCATAGATTTTAAATGACACCAGCCTGCACCATAGTATGCTTTCCTCCAGCCACTCAACTCCACAGAAGGGCAGAGCAGAGAGTAGGATTTAAGGAAGATTGGTGATTTGGTGGGCAAATATGAAGGAGGGGAGAGGTGCTGGGTATTTGGAAGTAAATGTAAGGGAGTGATTATAATTACAATGGAATATACATGATATAAAAAAGTGAAGACATGAATGGGGAAGGAAATGATGATGTCAGAAGTCACAGTAAGTTCAGAGAATGTTCAGAATGGACATATTAGCAAGAGTGAGTTGTAAAGATGAGATAGTAGTTGTCAACTTGAGACCTTGGCTAATGTTCTGTATGAGCAATGACAACGTTTAGGACACAATCACAGCAAAGAGTGGCTTTGGAATATATAATGGACAAGATTGAGGAGGAGGCCATGGAACTAAGAAGCTAGATGCTGGATGGATCCTCTGTGAGGACATTGGGATTACTAAGAATAATAACAAAACGGTGGCAATGGGGAAGAGGGTAAGAAAATCCTTAATAAATTGTGGGCATGATGGGAAGGAGAGTAAAGAACACAAGGAGGGCTAGTGAGTAGTATAATCTGAGGGCATCTCAAAGGAATTGGACAAGGGTTAAGGAGTAGAAAGGACAGTGGTCTGGATGCAGCCAAGAAGAGCAAGAAGGACAACTTATCCAGTCTCCAAGACCAGTAGTACCAAGAGGTAGAAGGAAGAACTAGAGAAGCCTCCAGAAGAGAAACAGCCTCCTGGAAAGTCATCCAGATTTCCATCAGGGCAAGAAGAAGATACAAATGCTTTCAGAAGACACAGGAGAATTTACTGATGACAGACCTTGGGTTTCAGAGGGCACACTGGAAAAGTTTGAAGCAAATAGGAGGGGGCTATGGTTTTTCCAGTAGACATGTATGAATGTGAGAGTTGGACTGTGAAGAAAGCTGAGCGCCAAAAAATTGATGCTTTTGAACTGTGGTGTTGGAGAAGACTCTTGAGAGTCCCTTGGACTGCAGGGAGATCCATCCATTCCATCCTAAAGGAGACCAGCCCTGGGTATTCATTGCATGGACTGATGCTGAAGCTGAAACTCAGATACTTTGGCCACCTCATGCGAAGAGTTAACTCATTGGAAAAGACACTGATTCTGGGAGGGATTGGGGGCAGGAGGAGAAGGGGACGACAGAGGATGAGATGGCTGGATAGCATCACCGACTCGATGGACATGAGTTTGAGTAAACTCCGGGATTTGGTGATGGACAGGGAGGCCTGGCGTGCTGCGATTCATGGGGTCTCAAAGATTCGGACACGATGGAGCGACTGAACTGAACTGAACTGAACTGACCAGAGCTTCAGGCAAAGTAGGGAATACAAAGAACCTTTGGGAATACAGATCTATGAGAGTCTGGGTGATGAGGAATGAGCTGGAGTCTTGACTGAGATACAGAGGAATGAGAGCTATGACAGTCTGATCTGGGTGGAGTCTCAGAGAGAGTGGGCTTCTCAGCACTGAAAGTAGTTCCTTGTTGGAACTGGTCTCATTGGTGGTTCTCATGAGGAGGTGGGAACGGTTGGAGGAGGAAGAGCAGAAATTGCACCAGAAACCAGGAGCACTTGGAAGGCTCCTTGGATGCCAAGGAGTGTGGTCTGACAGGGGCTGGGTCTAGGGGTTTTGCCTCCAACCTGTCAAGAGCAACCTCAAGGTTCCAGAAACCGTATTCCTTCAGTTGTCCATTATCTTCTCTAGATTAGAAAATCACCATCCAGTGATATTTGGGGTCTTTGCCCGAATGTATTTTAGAATTACCAGGTTGGTTAAATGCTTCAACAAGTGCTGTTTTGATGGAGTGTACTTCAAATTTACATTGGAAAAGAGTTGGTGCCAACCTCTCCACAGAAACAAGGCTGATAGCGTTTAAATAGCTTTGGCTATCTCTTGGGGTGATCACAGTTGGTGGGAAATTGACATTACTTGGAACATAACTTGGAAATGATATTTTCCTCTGCTCACCACTAGACATTTTGGACTTGGGAAACTCAGACTACCAGAGAAGTAGCTGATGTGAAAGGACAGTGGAGACTCACTTCAGTTAATCATTTCTTGTTATTTTTTTTTCCTGCCCTATAATCAAACCTACAGACCACCCATTGTTTGCCTGTTATAAGCTTAACTTTTCCCATTTCAAAGTAGTCATTGAAAAATTTCCCAGGTGATGGTGTTTGTGTAGGCTGATGATTTGTATGTAGGCACATCATAGTTTTGATGATAGTCTTTCCAACAACTGCTAAAAAGCCTTGTCACTACAGGCTGTCGCGAGACTGCCTCACTTGGTAGTCTCAAAGTCGAACTCATTTTCTTGTATGCCTCAGTGTGTTTTCAAGCACAAACAAAAACTTCTTGGATAAACTGACCTTTTTTGTTATAGGCAACTTAGCCGATTTCAGAATTGTCCTTTACGAGCACTTAATACATGGATTGATCTGATGGCATTTAGGTCTAAAATTACTTCTTGGATACAGAAGAGACCAAGGCCTTGTTTGGAAAACTTCTGGCTTAATTGTTCTCTTTCAAAAAAGAGAAGAAAACAAATGCAGAATTTGGAGAGAATTACTGATTTTTGTTCTGACTTGTTCCTGAATCAAAATGTTTATAGCCTTAAGGACATCCTAGACAAAAGAAGGTTTTGAAAAAGGGAACAAATATTGAGAGATAAATTTAAATCAGACATCTATTTATGTATCAAGTGCTGACTAAGAGAGAGAGAGAGACATAAAAATGAAAAAAGGATCTTGTCTCAAGCATCAAGTGGTCTAGCAGTGGAGACAGACATAAACCAACTGCCCTGTTGAATTCCATTAGACTTAAGTATCTTTGAGGAATGAGACCAAGGGGTATACTGGTGAGAATTAAGAGAGATGAGAGGATGTAGAAAAAGAAGCAGAGGATCTGCACCTAGAGAAGAAGGTTTACTTCCTATTGTGAGCAGTTAGGAGCTGTGAGCCCAAAAGTCAGATGACCTCCTGGCATTTGTTTCTTTCTTTGTGTAAGGGGAACTACAGAGAGACCATATATGAGGTAACATGAAAGCCTTTTCACGCCTTAAAGCATGATAGGCATGACAGCTGATACTGACTCTAATCTCAGTTATAAACTTGGTCTTGTTAAGACCCCAAAGTCAGAAATTGTACAATGAATTTAGAGAATACCTCTCAAATTTTAGTACCTAGAAACATTTCTCACCTGGTATACTTGTAAAAATGCCAAATCTTGGAAACCACCTGCAAAATTTCTGATTCAGTAGGATTTAATAGGGATACGGTTTAGGAATCTGCTTTAAAAAACAAACAAACAAACAAATGCCCTATGTGATTACAAGGAAGGTGATTCAAGGAAACCATTTTTAGAAAAACAGCTCCAAAAGAGCTGAAAGAAATACATGCATTTAGCAATATCAGGCCAGAAAGTGTCCCGCCTGTTAACAGAACCTTGGGTTCTTATCTTCTAAGAGAAAGTACACATACTCCTTGTTGAGGTCTGAGGTTCACTTGACCAGGTGCCACAGCTGAAGTTTGCCTCACTACCGTAGGCCAAGACAAGAAGGTCTTGGCCACTTTTTTTTGCCGGGGTGGGGGCGGGGGCGGGGGCACTTCCCAGGTGGCTCAGCAGGTAAAACATCTGCTTGCAATGCGGGAGACATGGGTTGGATCTCTGGGTTGGGCAGATGCTCTGGAGGAGGGCATGGCAATCTACCCCAGTATTCTTGCCTGGAGAATCCCATGGACAGAGGAGCCTGGCAGGCTACAGTCCATGGGGTCGCAAAGAGTCGGACACGACTGAGAGGACTGAGCAGGCATGCTGGCACTCCTCTTTTGAAGTTCAGTGGTGGTGTTTGGGGTGGAGGACAGAAAACTCTACCTGCTACTGAGCACAGACTCCTGCACCTGGGCCCGCTTGGCCCTTTCCCATCATCTTCATCCTTCATTTGGCAGTCCAAGGATCCCTGGACTGCCTTGCAGAGATGCCTGTCCTTGCCCTTGCTTCCCCGTCGGCCTTGCCCAGGGGCATCTGCCATCAGGAGAAGGCGCTCTGAGCACTCAGTCTGAACCTTAACCCTGATACTTTGGTGGCTCTGTGACCTCCAGCAACTACTTTACTTTCCTGGTGTCCATTTCTCAACCGTAAGTGAGGTCAACACACCTAGCTCACAGCACTTCTGTGAAGATGAAGGGAGATGGCGTAATGCTCTCTGTGAGCCTGCACGTGGGCTTCTCCTGCCTTCCAGCGACTTGTGTGTTTACACACTTAGGAGCAACAGCAGTGTCTTTGGAAAGCCTGCCTGAGACTCAGAGCAAGTATCCAAGTTTTAGGCATTGGGTCCAGAGCATTAAAATTTTCAGTACAGGTCTGTTAGCTTCTGAATAAAGATAGTAACTTTGGATTGAAACATTTACTTCTCCTTTTTCCAAAATTACCCTTGAGATGACCAACACACACACACACACACACACACACAAAATACTGTTCCAGGTCTGGAGCAATGAAAGGTAAAATCTAGTCATTCATCCAGCAACATGCTAACACACATGCCCATAAGATGCCAAACTCTTCTGTGGGTACATTCAATATAGGCTAAAATTGGAAATCGCCTACATGTTCAGCAATAGGAAAAAAGTAAATAGAAAACTGTTTTCCTTAAAGATGTTGATGCATTAGCATAGATTTTATATAGAAAAGATGTTTATGTTGTCATGTAAAAAAGGTTTTAAAAACAATATGTACAATATTATGCTAAACCTATTCTTATGAAAAGTTCTAGAAAGATGTGCACTAAAATTTTTAACTGGTGTTTTTTTTTTTGATAGATGGTTGCATTAAGGATCACATTTTAAAATATTGCTGTCTATTCTAACTTAATTACATTTAATTTAGCATACTTGTGTCATAAATATATCTAACAGATTGTCACAGTTGGGGTTTTCAGACATTTACTGCAGACCTGAAAAATATTTGCACAACTAATTTGGGGTTTGTGTGTGATGTTCATGTTTATATGAGGAGAGCAGTACCTGTCTTCCACCATTCGGCACCTGACCTCATGGTATTGAAATGTCATGAGAGTCCTGTCACCTTCCTGTGGGTCCCGTAAGCAATGCTTTGTGGGTAATGAAGAGATTTGTCTTCTCCAAGGGCAGAAGGAACCCCCGTCTTCTTTGATGTCTGTACTTTTCCCTCCCTGTCCATTCACATGCCCGTCGAACTTCTCTTATGTAAGTAGACCTCTCTTGAGACTCTCTGTGATAGGAAAGAAAGTCTTTTTTTTTTCCTTTTTTTTCCAAAAGCACCATTACAAGTCCCACTTTCCCTCCACTCATTTTCATAACTGAGTCTAGAGTGATTGTTTTTTCTTTGAACCTTGCTAAAAAGCAAGTCAGCCCCTTTACAACCACCCCTTTACCTGGAGACTCTAAGGTGGGAGTGATGATACAGAGAGGCTGTCTTATTAATCAAACGTTTCCTCTGTGCTGGGCATTCATCACATAAACCCACATAGCTGGATAAGACTCATTAGTGTCATCTTTCATGGCTTTTGTCTGCCTACCCTTCTCGTTCTCTGTAGCATTCATTAAAATGCCACCGAAGCTTCCATGGCCAACTCCATCTCTCTCTCACCTCCCATGGCCAGGTGCCGTGCTTGACCCCACAGGGACAGGGAACAATCACTAAGAGGTTACCAAGCAGAACATTTAATTAAAGGGGCTCTGATGGCCTCTTTGACTGATTTCCTTTCAAATCTACATGGATCCTCTGGGAGGTTCTTCTCAGGATCCATGTTCTGCCCTGAGCCCGGCAGCCCCCAGGGGTGGAGATGGGCCTCCTCCTGACACTGAGCATCTGTGTGCAGTGGGTTTGCCAGGGGGACACACCTGGTCAGCAGTCACTGCCCCTTGCCTGGGGACATCCTGCTGGTGCCCAGACCCTCCTCCCTGGTTCCCAACCAACTCCTGCTGCAATCTCCTTGCTAATTTCATGAAGAGGTCTTTGAGTTCACAGTCTCTTGCTCTGGCCTTTATACCCCTCTTTGTGTTGTTTTTCCTTGAACAAGTATTTGTTGAGCACCTACTGTTTGCCAGGCCTTGCACCAGTCACTGCGGACGCAATGCTGGGCCAACGGAAGTGGTTCTGCTTTCATGGAGCTTACAGTCTAGCAGGGGGGACAAGCAAAGGCAACACAAGAATAAACAAGGAAGAATGGTCCCAAATGTAAGAAGTACTATGAAGTAAACCAAAAAGGGGCAGAGACAGAATCTCCCAGGAGTAGGGGAACTTTCTTTTGAACAGTGTGGTCAGAGAGAGCTGTGGTCCCTGGACCGGCATCATCAGTTTCACCTACAACCTGTTAGAAAGGCAGGTGCTTCAGCTGTATCCCTGACCTCTGGTGCAGTCTGTTTCCCAAGGCAGTTACGTGAAAGTGTGTGGAGGAGACTACATTCCAGGCAGGGAGTGCTGAGGACCCAAGACAGGAAGGAGCTCGGTTTGTTCAAGGAAGTGATCTCAAGACTGCTTTGGCCAGAGCAGAGTGAGGAGAAAAGTGACAGAAGATGATGTTGGTGGTGTGGGCAGAGATCAAATCATGCAGGTTCTTGGAGACCAGGGTGAGGGGGTTGGACTTCAGTCTAGGCAATGTGAGAAACTGTTGAAACATGTTAAGCAATACGATGCACTCATCTGAATTACTTTTTTTTAATTTGAAGTTTACCCCTGCACATTTTTAATATAATTTTTTACTTTATTATTGGAGTATAACTGCTTTACAGTGTTGTGTTGGTTCCTACTGTACAGCAAAGTGAATCAGCTATAGATATAGCGAAAACATATGTTTACATGAGATCCGAATTACTTTTAAGATGATCTCCATTGTTGAGCCCAGACTAGATAGATGCAGCTTAAGAGTGGAAGTAGGAAGACCAGTGAGGAGATTGATGCACTAGCCCAGGCAGTAGGTGACCGTGGCCTGGACCAAGGTAATAGGAGATAGAGGTAAGAAAACGATTCCAAGATATATTTTAAAGATAAGTTGATGGTCCCGCTATGAATAGAGAGTAGTTACAAAGGTGGGAGGGGTCACAATTCCCTCCTCCATTTCTGCCTTGAGTGACGGGAATAGAAGTGTCATCTACTGCTCTGCAGGGGCAACAGGTAGGCATGCCCTCCTGGCCTTTATCTCAGACCCCTGACCCCAACCGTTTGGGCACACATCCCACTGTAACAGCTTCCTGGAGCCTATCCTCAGCTTAACTCTCGGGCTATATCTTCAGTCTATCCCAGAGCCCAGACTGAGGAGGCCCTGGGCTGATCCCCATAAAGACTCTGTCCCTAAGGCATAGTGTCTTGTGTGCATGAAGGTTTGAGGAATACCTAAATGGCTATATCTCTGTGTAGATCCATGTTGCTACTGAAGAAGGACTGAGTCCATCCCCAGCCTTGCTGAGAGGTGCATGCTTATTACCTTCACCTTAGGAACGAGCAAAGAAGTAGGGAGAAAGAGGTAAACTTCCTGGAGCCAGAAAGCACAGATGGCCCTGGAATCCAGGGAGGTAGGGGTTGAACCAAAAGACAGAAGCATTGGGGTGCACGTGTCTCTTTCAGATCTGGTTTCCTCAGTGTGTATGCCCAGGAGTGGGATTGCTGGGTCATATGGCAGTTCTATTTCCAGTTTTTTAAGGAATCTCCACACTGTTCTCCATAGTGGCTGTACTAGTTTGCATTCCCACCAACAGTGTTCCCTTTTCTCCACACCCTCTCCAGCATTTATTGCTTGTAGACTTTTGGATAGCAGCCATCCTGACTGGCGTGTAATGGTACCTCATTGTGGTTTTGATTTGCTTCTCTGATAATGAGTGATGTTGAGCATCTTTTCATGTGTTTGTTAGCCATCTGTATGTCTTCTTTGGAGAAATGTCTGTTTAGTTCTTTGACATGGAAGCAACCTAGATGCCCATCAGCAGACGAATGGATAAGGAAGCTATGGTACATATACACAATGGAATATTACTCAGCCATTAAAAAGAGTTCATTTGAATCTGTTCTAATGAGATAGATGAAACTGGAGCCCATTATACAGAGTGAAGTAAACCAGAAAGATAAAGACCAATGCAGTATACTAACGCATATATATGGAATTTTAAAAGATGGTAACGATAACCCTATATGCAAAACAGAAAAAGAGACACAGATGTACAGAACAGACTTTTGGACTCTGTGGGAGAAGGCGAGGGTGGGATGTTCTGAGAGAATAGCATTGAAACAAGTATACTATCAAGGGTGAAACAGATCACCAGCCCCAAGCTGGATGCATGAGACAAGTGCTCAGGGCTGGTGCACTGGGAAGACCCAGAGGGATGGGATGGGGAGGGAGGCGGGAGGGGGGATCAGGATGGGGAACACATGTAAATCCATGGCTGATTCATGTCAATGTATGGCAAAACCACTACAATAATGTAAAGTAATTAGCCTCCATCTAATAAAAATAAATGAAAAAAAAAAAAAGACAGAAGCAGAAGATAGGAGTGGCTGGGGCAAAGGAGGAAGTGGGAGAAACCTGGGGCTCCATGGTGAGTGACCCTGTGCCCAGTCACCCACCGTGAAAAGTGGAGTGCAGGAGGGAAGAGGAAGGAAAGCAGATGTCATAACCCCTCATGGCTCCCGCAGAGGTGGTGGGCTGGTGACATAAAAAGCTGCTTGTGGGCTGCTCAGGTCCTGAGTCTCACTCATGAGGCTAAGGGAAATGTCACCTCCTCTCTCACATCTGTGAATCATGGGCCTGTCAGCCAGTCCAGCCAGTCAAGAGTCAATCACTTCCCATCAGCCTTGTACCTCATTGTTTGTACACCATGCACAGTATTTTGTTCCTCAAACTGTATTCATTTGGGAAATGCCAGTGGTTTCATCTTCTAAAATTAAACTCTGAAAAAAGTGGTAAGATAGACAGGAGGGATGAAAAGGAGATGTAACGAAGCACTGGGGGGAATAGGGAGCTTGGGAACTCTGAGCAAAAACGCCAGAACCCAAAAAGGCGAGCTGTTGAGTAAGCCCAGCCCATGTATGGAGCATCTAGTTGGTCAAAATGAAAATTCTGTATTTCTCATCTATGTTGTAGAACCTTTGTAAGGACAAAATGATAATGTATGCAGAGTTCCTATACCTGACTGACTTACTAACCAGATGACAGATCGTCTTCTAGATCCAGAGTTTAGCCAAAGGAGTCCAGCTTCTTTTGCACAAAGTTACGTGCACTTGGATCCCGCAAGTTGCCTTATTTCCCTTACCTTCCCCATCAGTGCACAGAAAAACATCCCTTTTTCTCGCCCCCATTTATCTCACCAGACAATTTTAAAGGCAAAATGTCCTTTAGAATGCTTATACGCTGCTGTAAGATAAATTCCATATAAAATCAAGATCCTATTCATTCTACTTTTATGTTATTCACCACTTTTTACCACTTCTCTATTCAGTCTGCATTTCTTGAACATCTACTGCATGCTAGAAACTGTCACAGAAGCTGGGAAAATTAAATCAAAAGAACACATAATCCTCCACTTGGCTCTTTGAGTGAACAAACAAGTGTTCACTCATCTTTTGTCAAGTGAGCCCTACCTTCATGAACTTTATCATGAACATAGTTGATTTAGTTGATATCCTCAGGCTACATCCTGAAGGAGGAGAGACTCCTGGGGGCAGAGATGCTTGTGGGATAGTCCAGGAAGAGGAATGTGGTTGCTCCACTGTGGATGCTTCCAGATCACTGGTCCATGTGTGAGCAGGAAAGCATCAAGAAGTACAACTGTAGGGGTGAGCTGGGTCAGCTTGTGAAGGGCCTTGTACAACCTGCTGTGGGATTCAGGCTTTGTCCAAGTGTTATCAAGGACTACAGAAATATATTAAGCCAGGTAGATATGGTGGTCTTTGTGCTTTAGAAAGAAAACTTCTGGATTGAAAAGTCCCAGACAACCAGAGGAGAGACCAGTTTAGGAGGTTTAGGAGGTGGTTGCTAATCCAAGAAGGGCATGATACAGGACTGAATCAAGGTACAGGCCAAAATGGAAATGGAATCAATCAATGTTCAGGCTGTGAAATCAACAGATCTGGGTGATTTGTTGATTGTAATTGAGAGTGAGTTGAAAAATGAGACACTGAGCATTATTTCTGGTGGATATTGGAACCTCCAACCAAGATAGATAATTATGGGAATAACAGCAAACCAGGATTTGGGGGAGAGATGAGTTCAGTTTCTGATCTAGATGAGAAGGGCTTCGTGTGCATACACATGGAAGTCATGTCCTATGCAGAGCTAGAGGGACTGATGAGCAAAGGTGAGTGGGATTAGCTGGAGATACAAAGTTGGTTTCATAAGCATGAGATAGAATTGTAAATCATTTGAATAAAGGAGACCACTGAGGGAGAAGGTGGAGAGTGAGAAGAGGAAGAGGGTCCAGGATTGTGCACCTGCATTTATTTTTTCATTTTAATTATTGTTAGAGTATAGTTGATTTGCAATGTTGTGTTAGCTTCAAGTGTATAGCAAGGTGAATCAGTTATCCATGTACATATATCCATTCTTTTTTCAATGCTTTTCCTGTATAGATCATTACAGAGTATTGAGTAGAGTTCCCTGTGCTATACAGTAGACCCTTATTAGTTATCTATTTTATATATAGCAGTGTTTATATGTCAATCCCAATCTTCTAGTTTTTCCCTCCTGCCTTTTACACCCTGGGAACCATCAGTTCATTTTCTACACCTGTAACCGCATCTAAGTGACATGCAGATGAACGCAAACTCACAAAAGACCCTGAAGAGGATGATCAGTGAGGTAGAAAAGAAGGCTGTTCTCAGTGAAAAATAAGAGTATCGGTGTTTCAGAAAGAAAGGATAGGTTTTTATGGAAAACCATCCCACCCCTATCCTCACTATTGGTACCTTCCTTTAGAAGTTACAGAGCAACACACACCCGCCTGTATGCACACACGCGTACATGCACACACACAACACACACACACATAAAGGTTGTTGCAGCAAATGCCATTTTGATTTTAGCCAGGGGTGGCTTTAAGGCTTCAACCATAATGAGGTGAGTGGGAGAATTCCACTTTTCTGTCCTGACAACCCTTTATCTTCACAGCAAAGCAGGAGGGTCCGGTGGCCACTTGGACAGCAGATGCACTTTCCCTGTAACCATTAATACTTCTCATTCCTCTACCTACTGGGACACAGTGTAGCCCTCATAGCTACCCCAAGCCTCTCTTCCGGGTGATGGAAATTTCCATTATTGACAGGAAAACAGCAGGCTAATGGCACAGATGAATTGTAAATTTTGACAGCCCAGACAGGTAAATATTGGCTTTGCACAAACAAGTTTCTATAAATAACCTGTGTGCTGTAGAAACTCCACAGATGGCGGCAGGGCTGCCCAGGTGTTGGTTTCCCAGGGTGTTCGGTGCAGAAAAGCACAGCTGTCGACTTTGGGGCTCTTGCTGTGAGCTCAGGCCACCTCTGCTGTGCCGGCAGCCTGTCCCTGCCCCATCCTCCCTTGGCAGGCAGTGGCAGGGACAGGTGGAAATCAGTCGTTTCAATAACCCGCCTTCAGGCTGTTCCTTCCAGGATTCCAAAAGGTTTCTTTCAAATGTCACTTTTTCAGGTTTGGCAGTCAGAGTGGAAATTTGTCTGATATGGGTATTTGTTGGCCGCTTCTAATTTAAGTTCGTCCTGTTGGAAAGAAAAGCAGGTGAAGTGAGACACATAGTCACTCTGGGTTGTGTGTTGTGTGGCTGCTTTGCTAAAAATAGTGCCTTCAAAGGCTCTGGGCAGATGTTGGCTGTTGTGTGTGGGCACACCATGGCTGCTGACCCAAAAGAGAACGGGTGGGGTGAGGAACCATTTACATCAGCAAGTCATCTTGCAGAAGAAATTGGTCCAGTGGCCATCTCAGTGCATCCACACCAACGAGAATGCAGTAAGCCACTCTTGGAAAAATATAGAGGCATTCTTATTCTTATATTTTGGGCTAAGTGTCCATAGCTGGAATAATGCGGATTCAAGTGATGGCTTTCTAAATGATCATTCTAAGGATGCCCAGAAAGCTTCGTGCTAAATTAAACACTCTGTCACTGTGGCTGGGCTCTGGTTTGGAGTTATACTTCCCTCCTTCTCTAACGTTTATTTCCTGCTTCTTCCTATTTCTGAGGGCTCACTGATCTAGTGCATTGTGTTGTCATAAGCCTCTTCAATTCCTTCTGGAAGTAGACAAGTTATAAATCATATAAGGTGAGTCAAATGATTCTAAAAGGTGCCTAAGATAGCAGTAGTAATCAAAAATTATTATCTTCCCCTTCCACGAAAGTTTTGATGGAAATTCCCTGGCAGTTCAGTGGTTAGGACTCCACACTTTCATGACCGAGGGCTTGGGATCAATCTCTGCTCAGGGAACTAATATCCCACAAGCCTCACGGTGCAGCAAAACAGAAAAAAAAAGAAAGGTATTGAGAAAGCGAATGATAATAATAGACACCATGTTGCTGTTATTTAGTTACTAAGTCATGTCCCACTCTTCTGTGATTCCGTGGGCTATAGCCCGCTAGGCTTCTCTGTCCATGGGATTTTCCCGGAAAGAACACTGGAGTGGATCACCATATCCTTCTCCAGGGGATCTTCCTGACCCAGGGATCGAATCTGCATCTCTTGCATTACAGGCAGATTCTTTACCTCTGAACAACCAAGGAAGCCCAGTCGATACCATGTGATTGAATAATTCAAAATAGGAAATTAGGAGGAAAGATACTGTGGAGAACTGCAGTAGGAAATAACACATGAATAATGAAGCAATAATGAAGCAACAACAGCAATGTTATCTGTGGGTTTTCCCTTTAGTCTTATCCCAAGAGAGGAGAGCAAAGCTGATAGGAGTCAGCCGCCAGTATAAAATGTAGTACGTATATTTGCTCTGCTCTGTGTTCACAGAGTGAATTCAGGGCTTTTCATTCCTCTCCTGGGCAGCTGACCACCACTAGCACAGTCTCCTTGGCTTCTCTGGTCTGGTTACCTTCTAGTTATACTTCCACGTTTGGAAGGACTACTAATTTATTAGGGTTTAGGGCTTTGGGCTTTTCCTCCCAAGTCTTGTCTCCATGCATAAAGGCCCATGTTTCCAATAAGGGATTTGAATGCCTCCCAGGCCAGGCTTGTCCAGGCCTTCTGCTTCCAGAGCAATCTGTAGAGCACCCAGCAGCCAGCAGGCAACAGACCAATGTTTGGGGAGTGGAGCTGACTCTACGAGCTCTTATTATCAGGGAATCTCATTTCCATGTTAGGGAAGAGACCAGAAAAATTCTTCCTGGTAAAATTACAGCTCTATATTCAATAGTATAGCTGAGTCAGGTGCTCAGTCTAGGAAATAATGAGGCATCTTCCACTAAAACTGTGAGAAGGAGAGAACATATCATATAGGAAGCCCCAGTAGGATACTGCCAAGTGTAAGAGCTTTGTAATCAGACAGACTTAATTTTGAATTATGCACTCCTTATGTGAATCGGTGGACTCTGGGAAAGATTTTGAGTCTCTCTGAATCTCAGCTTCTCAATTTTTATGATACAGATGAGAATAATTATCAAATTCTCAGAACTGTGATATCTAAGAAGTAGGATGTCACCGTTGCAAGAAGGAACTCAAGCCACATGGCCAGGCTCACCTCCTTTTTCTTCCATTTACTTGCTAATAGATCTGTAGCAAATTCCTTAACTTTTTGTGCCTAAATGTCTTTATGTTCAAAGTGGGAAGTGTTGCTGTGGTGAATAAGTAATTTATATAGAGAGAGTGATTCAAACGGCATGGTAGATAAGTGTTCAATGTGTGCTTATGACAGTATCAGATGGCGCTGAGAAAAGCTGCCCACCTGGGGTACTTGCTCCCTCCATCCTACTCTCTTACTCACCCCTGCCTTTCTGAACAATTTCCCGATCATTTTATTAACTGTGAAACCAGTCACATTATTGGCATCCTCATAAAGGATTGCACAACTATTGTGTAGTACATATGGCCTCATCAAGAGGGCACCTGTGCCAATTCTGGCACAAAGCCAGAAAGGGGGCCTTTGAGGCCACAGGAGGGAGGGTGAGTGTTGTTATGTAGAGCTGGAGTGAAGGTCTTGTTTCTTTTTTATTGTTATGAACATACGTTCTTTAATTGAAAAAAAAATGCAAGGTATTCCCCAAAATCCAAAGTAATACTCTTGTTTACCTAGCAAGGGGTGAGTATATTATTTAGAGGCATATAATACAGTTCCATAATTCGAGATATAGATATATACTCCAGTCATTCATTCAGTCAAACCCTCTTATGCAGTGATTGGACACTGGTTCCTATGCCAGGTGCTGGGGATAGAAGTAGGAGCAAGACTATCTTTGATCTCAAAATCTAATCAAATTGGTAATATCAGTTAGTGAAATTGAATGACAGTCTGTCCTTCATCGTCCTTCTGACTCAAACAATTGGATGAAGATCTGTCCATGAGTGATGATCCAGAACACCATAGAAGGGGCCATAGACAAGGGGAAGGTGAGCAACTCTGTGTTAGGACTAGTATAGTACCTAAGCTAAGGCAGAGCTTAAGAACAGATGTGGGGCAGATAAGGTTGAATATATACAAACACTAATGATAATTTCAATTTTTTTAATACTTAAAGAAAAATGTCATTGACAATCCCAGAATTACATAACCCACCTAAGTAACCATGAATGCATACATGGGAAGGACTTTGGTGAATTTGTTTCATTCTCTTTTGCACATTCATCATCCTCTAACCATGTGGTAAAGGTTTCCCCTGATGTGCAAATAAAGAACCTAGTGCTCAAAATAAGGGGGGAGCAACTCCTAGGGAGCACCTCTGAGATGGAAATCCAGGTTCCATGGGTAGCCGAGGTCTCTGTCACCGTGCACCATCCTGCTAGGCCAGCCTGCTGCTGCTGTGGTCTGAAGGTGGCTTGTCACGGCAGTTTACCCCTGCAAGTGCACTCTGGAAACTCTCAGTGGTGTGTGGTAACAGCCACCCTTTCTATTCCAACTCTTCCTCCCTCCTTCTAGGAGAATCTTACCCGAGAGCATGACAACTCTTGGGCTTCCTGTACTTTGTGTTTCTTTTCTCAGCAAGTGTTCATCCTACGTACAGGTTTTTCACAGAGCCTAGAAATGTCCTGGCTGGGGCAGTTGTCACTGTGTTATGTTAATCACTTGGTTGTGTCCAGCTGTTTGTGACCCTATGGATTATAGCCCACCAGGCTCCTCGGTCCATGGGATTCTCCAGGCAAGAATACTGGAGTGGGTTGCCATTCCCTTCCTCAGGGGATCTTCTCAACCCAGGAATCAAACCCAGGTCTCCTCCATTGTAGGCAGATTGTTTACTGTCTGAGCGTCCTGGCTGGAGCAGTAAACCTCCTAATTAGCATGCAAGGCCATGTATGATCTCCTGTTAAGACCCCTTCAAACTAAAATACAGTGACTCCACCATTGAAGGAAGCACTTCCTTTAAGGGGAGTAAGTCATGCCATTTATCCAGATTTTCTCATTCATGATGTAAATCTGTGGATTTCATGCAACTGAGATAATTCGTTGTCTACAGCAAAGAAAACATCTTCTCCATAACTCTTCTGAAATTCTCATCCCACGTTGTAGGTTTTCTCAGATGGTAGTGGCACCAGTTGGTCTCCTGAGACCGGGAAAGCACCTGAGTCTTAGCACAATTGGAGAACTGTCACTTGTAATTACTTCATGTTTCTATTTCAAGGACTGTTGACTGATGTTTTGTAAAAATCACTTTGTTTCTTCCATATATAGCTGAGGAGTCTTAGAACTAACATGCAGTAGTGCTTCCTGATAGAACAGGAAAGATTTTCCAGATGTGCAGAGGAGGGGACCATTTAGTGAGTTAGGGTGGGATGTGGCCCGGTGACCCTGCAATTTTGTCGTCAGTGTCCACCAGGTGGTGAACCAGTGTGTGGAGATCTGGCCGAACAGGAGAATGCTTGAGACTGTTGGACCTTAAAAAAGTGGATCTCTGAATATCTGTTGATAAGATGATGACTGTATAGTCCACTGGATTTGTATAAATTATAGATTACTACTTATGTCTGCTTAAAACCCTATTCCCTAGAATCACCCAGCACTAAACTAAGGTGATCCTAGCCTTATAGCACTATTGTACATCTAAGACAACTGGGGTAGAGTGACCAGGAAGGCTTAGGAAACAGATCCCAAGTCCTGCCATTTCTCAGCTGTGCAGTCTTAGGCACATTGGTTTACCTTCCTGAGCTTTAGTTTGCTTGCCTATGGAAAGGAGACAGACAAAGTCCACCTCACAAGCTGTTGTGACAGGCCATGTCAGGGTGTTTCATAGAGAAGATGGAGAAGATGAGTTAAATCCTTTGGAAGTGTGTGTTTGATCATCTTCCCTGAGTGTGGTCACAAGGCACAAAGCCAGAAGCCACAGACTTTCCTTCTAGATTGCCTGAACATGGTTAGGTTTGACATGGTATTCATTGCATGCAACTCATTCAAGGCAACAATTTCCAAGGTGAACTGAAAATCAATAGGTATTATGCTGCTGCTGCTAGGTCACTTCAGTTGTGTCCGACTCTGCATGACCCCATTGATGGCAGCCCACCAGGCTCCCCTGTCCACCGGATTCTCCAGGCAAGAATACTGGAGTGGGTTGCCATTTTCTTCTCCTAGTAGGTATTATACTAAGAGATAAAAGGTGTTACATGACCAAATATGTTTGTGATATCCTAGGTTTAGTAAGTTGAATAGATTTAACTCTTATATCCTGATACATATAGTGAGCCTCCAGGAGAAGGGTATAAAAACTGAAGTTTCTTAAAATTATACATCACAGAATTCTTTCCTTCTTATCCAACTTCCTTTCCCCTACCCCACTGAGCATATCATGGAACTAGTATAACCCAAAGCATATTCTGAAAAGTGCTGATGCAGAGAATTCTAAAGAAACTTGTTGTTTGGTCACTAAGTTGTGTTTGACTCTTACGTGACTTCATGGATTTCAACCCACCATACTCCTCTGTCCATGGGATTTTCCAGGCAAGAATACTAGAGTGGATTTCCATCTCCTTCTCCAGGGGATATTCCCGACCCAGAGATTGAACCTCAGTCTCCTGCATTGGCAGGCAGATCCTTTACCACTGAGCCACCTGGGAAGCCCCTAAACAAACCACCCTTTGATTTTTACACCTGTGCTAATAGAAAGGCATGGTGTCGTAGAAAATGCCAAATATCAAATACTATATAAAGTGCCAATACATGACTTCTGAATAAGCTGTAAAATAGTAAGTGGAGTTGCTTGAAACAGTAGGTGTGTTTCCAACATGGTCTCTGTATAGCTGTATTTGAGAAATCAATTTTTTTTCTAGAACTGATATTGACAAAGAGTAGTAGAATTTATTCTAAGAAAACACTATATGACCACACAGCTGAGGGATAGTGCCACCTTATTCATGAAACTGCTCTGAATTCCCCAGCTAGAAGTTGTCTTTTCTTCTCCCAACCTCTTATCACACTTTAACTGTGCCTCTCTTGTGCATTTATAATCTTCTACCTCATTTAAAAGCTAATTATGAAAAAAAAAAAGCTAATTATATACATGGCATAACTCCCCTACTGGTGAAGAGACTCCTTTTGTGGAGTGCTTCTTAGAGCCCCACAATGCCTAGTAGAGAGTGTGCCTGTGCTAGACACTCAGATGACTGACTCAGGTGATGAAAGTTTCTTATACTTCTTTAAGACTATTAATTTTTATTATTTTTAATTATTATTTTTTAATTTTATTAATTTTTTATTATTATTTTATTATTATATAGTTTTTATTATTACTTAGTTATTGGGCTTCACAGACGACACTAGTGGTAAAGAACCCGCCTGCCAATGCAGGAGACAAAGGAGACCCGGGTTCGATTCCTGGGTTGGGAAGATCCCCTGGAGGAAGGCACGGCAACCCACTCCAGGAGTCTTGCCTGGAGAATCCCACGGACAGAGGAGAACATGGGCCTACAGTCCATAGGGTCGCAAAGAGTCAGATACGACTGAAAGGCCTTAGCACACATGCATGACTTATTTCTTATTCATTAGCCAATATTTGTTAAACATCTACTTTGTGCTAAGCACTTGGCATTGATTATTTCTTTTAATATCCATGACAAAACTCTGAGGTAGATGCCTTTCCCTTCAGTTTACAAATAAAGGAACTGAGGCTTTAAGAAATGCTAAATAACTTGCCCAGCATCAGAACCAGCATTCTAAACTATGCATGTCTCTTGCCCAAGCCTGTGCTTCAGACCACTAAGCATGACCCTCTCAGGGGCTGATGAATAGACAAACACTCACAATCCAGAAAAGCAGCCTCAGAGGTACCTTTGTGCTTCTCTGTTCTCTGTAAGTCCCTCTGTGCAGATGGTGGAGGTGCTTTAGTCACTAAGTTGTATCCGACTCTTGCAACCCCATGGACTATAGCCCACCAAGCTTCTCTGTCCATGGGGTTTTCCAGGCAAGCATACTAGAGGGGATTACCATTTCCTTCTCCAGGGGATCTTCCTGACCCAGGAATCGAACCCAGGTCTCCTGCATTGCAGGCAGATTCTTTACCAACTGAGCTATGAGGGAAGCCCATGGAGATAATCACCCTCATAAATGAAAGACTTGTAAGCCACCAGGCAATTGCCTTTCCTCCTACACTTGGAGTGTGGAAGGCTTTCCTTGGCCTGCTCTGTCTGATGTTGCTTTCGCCAGATTTGCCCTGCCGTGACTGTAAACCCTTGTGAAATTTGGGGTAATTGCGATCTAGGCTGTGTTCTCCTTTCAGAAGTCCCTCCAGAGACTACAGTCTCAGAACTGGGAAAGTTTGTCTCTTTGATCTCCACTTGCCCAGCTGCTAATGAGGTTAGGAGAATGGCAACAACATATGCCATTCCAGATTCTTCTCATTTACAAAGTCTTGATGTTGTTCACACCCCATGATATTCAGCCTCTTGCCACCTGTGGAGTCAGGCAGCCAAACCAACCAGTATTTATTGTGTACATGCCACATGTAAGGACAGGGTGGCCCTTTGAACCCATTCATACTCCTTTGATTCCTCTTCCTATTTTCCTTTTCCAGGGGCATACCATGTGGCAAAGGTTAGAACAGGAGATTTGAGTTCTCACTCTAGGTCAGATACCATTCCATGCATGCTGTGGGTCAGCCACTTGGCCCCTCTGGCTCCCAGTCTCCTCAGCTAAAAGCAGGAGAGTGCACCGAGACACTCCGTGTTCTCGCCTTTTTGGCCTGACTTTCTCAGAGTGGCTGCAGCTCCCCAAGGGAAGAGTTTATCTGCAGTCTGAATGGGGATGAGGACTCTTACATGCATGTGGAATAGTCCAGAACCACTACAATACTGCTGATATGTTTTAATACTATGTCATCCCTGAGAAATTCAGAAAACGCAGTTCCGGGTAAGTGAATACAATAAACACAGAAATCCATGTTGGAATGGGGTTTACACTCTGTAGACTTCCACTTGCAGGAGGTGAAACATACCAAATCTGTGTGTAGGGCTGCTCTAAGAGTGCTGGCCCTCACCTGACTGGGTTAGGATAGGGAGAAGGTCTCAGGCTTCTGTCTCTGGTAAGTGACAAAGTCTTTGACCAACATATGATATGGCCAGGAAATCAACAAAGCCTTTCCTGAGACTCATTCCTAAGGTATAATTATCTCCAAAGAAGGTGATTTATGGGTCATTTTCCATTTTCTAATAGCTTTAAAAATTATACAAGTAAACACATTTTCCTCTTTTAAAAAAATTTAACAATGTCTTTGATGTTTTGAATCAATAGAATTTTTTTATTCTAGAACATCATTCATTGAATAAAGCAAACATTCCCTCCCTAATGGAACTTACATTCTAGGTGACCATTGATGACAAGGTTAAGAAAGAAAACAAAACAGCATTTGCCTATCTAAGAACAAAGGATGAAAAATGAAGCATCTGCATTAAGGGCCTTCTTACCCCATGCAGTTGGAATTGGCAACTGATTAGCTAATTTTTTAAAAAGACCATGGAAGTGGTTATGGTAACATGATATAGATATGCCTTAAGTATTTTACTTTAATTTAAAAAATATAAATGCATATTAATTCACTTTTTAAAAATGTGAGACCAAAGCATTTCTTAGAGTTGCTGATTGGAGATTTTAATGACCAGTCTTTGAGAAACCAGGCTGAAAAGACATCATCCACTATTTCCAGTTTCAGTTTTCTTAAAGTAGAATGAGATCTCGAAGGCACTTAGGAACAATCCAAGTACAGAAGATTCCAGTCTTTTGTGTTGACCCACCCACCCCTAATCCTATAGCTGGTTTGATTTTGTTTTAGCCACTTTTCCCCTTGCCTTCTAAATCATGCAACTGAGAGCACTTTCTTTTTCACACCCACATTTCATCAGTGTATATAATATGCAACCAAACTGCATAATTACACTAACAAGTATCACTGGCAGAAACACTAACACGTGTAACTGGCAGACCCTAAAATCTCACTCCACAACTGGTAGAAGCAGAAGCCCAGAGCAGTGCCATGGTGTGCTGTCGTGTCCGACTCATTGAGACCCCGTGGACTATAGCCCACCAGACTCCTCTGGCTATGGAATTTTCCAGGCAAGAATGCTGGAGTGGGTTGCCATTTCTTTCTCCAGGGGATCTTCCTCACCAGAAATCGAACCCATGTCTCCTGTGTCTCCTGCATTGCAGGCGAATTCTTTACCTGTTGAGCTACTGGGGAAGCCCAAAGCACAGAGGCATAACAGCAATTAGGCGATTAGCTTGTAGTAGGGAATGGCTGCCCACTCCCGTATTCTTGCCTGGTGAGAATTCCATGGACAGAGGAGCCAGTGGGCTACAGTCCATGGAGTTGCAAAGAGTCAGACATGACTGAGCGACTAACACTTTCACTTTTTTTCATCAGCTTGAGCATCAGTCAGTATATTAACAGAAAGGATGGAGAGCGTTTCTTAATACGGCAAGTCAGTTACATGGCAGTCATTTACAAGAACTCCTGTTGTACTTCTGAATATAGCTATAAGCACCCATTATTTGCATGCCCTAGAACAGTGTTTCTCAGCCTATGTGCTATGGAACCCAGATGATTTTATTGGGGGCACTCAGGGGTCATTATAAAGAGTTGGCAGCAGGTCTGAATCTCCCCAGCTTTCTTCAGCTGTAGGAGCTGCACTTTTATCTATTTTATACATCTGACTGCTGCATCTATTCCATTTTTAAAGAAGAGACTTAGAGAACAATTGTATTTTTAAATAAGGGCCACTGGGATGCTTTTAGGGAGAAAATGTTAGAGTTTTAGCAACCTGGCATAAACTGTTGTAGAGAGAGGACACCTGATAACATTTAAAATTTTTTTTTTTAAAAAGAGATGATTTTAAATGCTTGCTTTCCACCTGGTTTCTTTCTGTTACATGTTTCTGATTAGGCACTGTATTCATTTCCTAGAACTGCCATAAGAAAGCACAACAAACAAGGTGGCTTAAAACAGTGGAAATTTACTGTCTCACAGTTCTGGACCCTAGAAGTCCAAAATCAAGGTGTCAGCAGGCCCATGCGCCTCCTGGAACCAGTAAGGGAATCCTTCCTTTCCTCTTTCTAGCCTTTGGTGGTTTGCTGGTGGTCCTTGGAGTTCCCTGGCTTGCAGCTACATGATTCCAGCCTCTGCCCTTGTCATCATATGACATTTTCCTTGTGTGTCTGTGTCTTCACATTGCTATTTACTCATAAGAAAGCCAATTATACTGAACTAGGGGTGCACCCTACTCTATGTGACCTCATCTTATCTAATTACATCTGTAATGACCCTTTTCCCACATAGGGCCACATTCTGAGGTACTGGCATCAGGATTTTGATCTATATTTGGGGGAAGCACAATTCAATCCATAATAGACACTAACAATTTTTTTCGATGTAATTTTTCTCCCTGTCCTCAACAACCTCAATTCCTAGACACGAGTAGTAAGCAAAACAAAGCCTCTCAACATTTATAAGGCCACTGATGTCCCTGTGCTTGAATAAAACCAAAATAAGTCTTCTGGGAGAATCCCTTAATCTAGGTAAGACAGTGCAGCCAGGAAAGACACTACAGCAAGAAGAACTAGCATGTTTCAAATGCAGACTCTGCACTTAGTCTTACGCTAAGCACAGGACCTCTCCTTTTTATTTATCTTCTGCCAAATTCTTATAGGTGTTTATTATTTTATATACTTTAATTTTCAAGTAACAGAAAATTTGCAGTTAATTATCTTTAACAAGAAGAAAATCTATTGGCTCACATAATTGAAAGCTAGAAATGTAGACTGAATCCAGAGCTGACTCAGTCCAAGGCGGCTGCAGCTCTGGATTCCCTGGATTCTGTCCCTGTCTGTGTGGCAGCTTTAGTGCTGGACATTGCACACCACAACATCCCATGAGAGAGGGGTCATTTTAGAATTTGATCCCAGAAGGAGTGAGAATGTTTGTGGAAGCACCCAGCCAAAGCTCTGCTTGTCTCCTTGGCTTGAATTTGAATACACACCCTGTTCCGAACCAAATAGTGTTAGAAAGCGTGGGGAGGAGCTCAGACCAATCAGATCGGCACCTGCAGTCGGGGTGACTGGGTTAGCATTAACGTTAACTCAGGCTCAAGGACTGCCCAGAGGACAGGTGGATATGTGAATAAAATGAGGCTTCTCTTAGGAAGGAAAAGGAGGCAATGACTATATAAGTCACCAGTAACGTCCACCTCAGCAAGACGGGTGTACAGATGAAATAACAGATTTAGAGAGGCTAATCACTTCTTTCCAAAATGACTGTGAGTGTTAAACCCATTCAACACCAAATGTCTCTGGCTTTCTCATGTAGCAGGTACCACCTCCCTTACTGGAGTGGCTGAGCTCTTTGTGTGCGTTTTGGACTAGTTCCGTAGTCTCAGCTTCTTAGAAACTTGGTCTCCACACCCTTGATTGTGCGCCTTCTTATAAGTGTGCTAAGAGCCTCACGTGATGTGCTTCTGTGAATGAATAAGGCTATTGAGGCGTTGAGTGTCGAGAGAGAATTCTAGGAGGGCTTGTGCTAGGAGAATGGATTTCCCATCTGAATGAAAAAGTGAAAGTGCAGGTCACTTAGTCGTGTCCGACTCTGCGACCCCATGGACTTTATAGTCTATGGAATTCTCCAGGTCAGAATACTGGAGTGGGTAGCCTTTCCCTTCTACAGGGGATTTTCCCAACCCAGGGATCGAACCCAGGTCTCCTGATTGCAGGTGGATTCTTTACCAGCTGAGCCACAAGGGAAGCCCAAGAATACTAAAGTGGGTAGCCTATCCCTTCTCCACTGGATCTTCCCGGTCCAGGAATCGAACCAGGGTCTCCTGCATTGCAGATGGAGTCTTTACCAACTGAGCTATTAGGGAACCCCCCCCCAACCTGAATAGACAGCCTTAATAAAACCACTGGATTGTTGGCTTCCTTTTTGTGCTTTTATGTACTCTGAGCAAGATAGCAGGTAGGCTGAATCCCCAAGTTAGAATGGAGATGGTGGAGTTGTACCCTCCAACTTTGCAGTCAAGACCAGTTGGGTATTGGATTCTTCTTTGGGAGAGATAAGATAATACCTTTATAATCTCTTAAGAGAAAACTTGCAGTGAGGGAGACTGTGGTGGTGCTATTATGGTTGCTACTGCTCCCGCTGCTAAGTCGCTTCAGTCGTGTCCGACTCTGTGTGACCCCATAGACGGCAGCCCACCAGGCTCCTCTGTCCCTGGGATTCTCCAGGCAAGAACACTGGAGTGAGTTGCCATTTCCTTCTCCATATTATGGTTGAGCAGGAACAATTAATGTCCAAGATGAAAGAACTGAAACTTTCCTGCATGCCCAGCATCTCACTCAAGTGATGGGAAATGAGGAGTGAGTTTCCTCAGGCTCAGGCCTTGGGGACAGCCCAGGTATTTGTCTCTAACCCTTAGTTGAACTACTTCTGTGAATTTCCTTTAGCATTTCTCTGGCCCTTGGCTATTTTAAGTATTTTTTCTAGCGATACCAGTGGAGCATTACAAAATCCAAAAGTTTTTCAAGGACGTTTCCTCTTGCGAGCATCTGTATTGTCAAGGAAAAAAATTGTTTTGCCCATTATTAACCTTCACGCTAATTGTTTCTTTTTTCATCTCCTAATCATCAAAAGCACATGTTTTCATTTCCATTTCAATCATTTCAATTACTTGGATCCAAAGCAGAAATAATCCCAAATGTTATTAACTTTTATAATGCCCCAAAGTAAACAGCTCTTAGCCTTACCACGCCACGCCTGAAGGTTCTCTTTTCCCTTGGAAGGCACTCCCAGCAGGTTTGGCTTCACAGGTGTGGTCAGGGAATGGGAAACAGTGTAAGTGCTGTAAAGCTCGTGCCCTTCCCTTCCTGCAGAGTTTCCAAAGCAAGGGCAGATGTTGTCTACTCCTCAGACCTCTCTGGCTCCCGAGCCAATTGGGAAAGTATTTCATCGTCTTTGATCCAGCTGTCTAGGGTGGGGAAGAGCTGACTTAAATGTGCACATAACAAACCTGGCTTACAGGATACCAGGAATATGACTTGTCATCTGAGTTGTCCCCAATTCTCCACATCTTTGCTCCTTGTCATGTTGTCCCAATCTCTATGAGACCTTACTTTCTCTTCCTGTTGCTGCAAATATCCTCCAAGAGTAAGACCTGTTCTCAACTCTTGACTTCACTCCCAAATGCTCTCTCCAGTAACAACCCAAAGGTCATGGAATGTACCAGGAAAGCTGAATTAGCAAATTTCAAACATTTCCACAGTCAAAACTTTTCTAATAAAGAGAGAGAGAGAGAAATAAAGAAGGAGGGAAGGAGGTAGATGTCGAAGGGAAAGCTTTTAAAAGCAGAGCTATTGTCACATAAATGATGTCCTAACCCCTGGTTCTCTGAGGTGAATCCCTCCATCTCTCTTGAACACAGTATAAAAATCACAGACCTGAAACCATGAGCCCATTGGTGTGGCTGGGACTCACCTGCCCCTGCCTCCCTGCATTCTGTTCTCCAGCCCCTGCCTTCCCTGCCTAGTAGTTAGACTCCAAACTCCCCAGGTTGTACATGTGTCTGGAAGGTTCCTGTGGAATTGCCCTTATTCTCACAGAGGTGGAGCCCTTGAGTGCATGAGAGTGTTACCCTCATCTACTGCCTCATTCTGGAGCTGTCTCCTCCCAAGGGTTTGTATTGGTCATGAACCTCTCACTGTGGCTCGCTGGAGCACAGAAGTATTCCCCAGGGAGCTTTCAAGGTATGTGTGGATAGACAAGCGTGGGTCACTATTGTTCATACAATTGTGATTTCAACTAACTTCTCACCTTAGAGGATTGGTGGGAGCTACAGTTCATCTTCTCACACCCAAGTTCCAAGAGAAGAGCATAGACTTAGAGTCTTTCCTGTTCTTCAAGGAGAAAGTGACCTGGTCTGTCTGGGGTGTCTTGAGCCAAGTGGATTTGTGTTCTTGCAAATGTCATAGTTTCACTCTGTTCCCACAAAATTTTAGCTATGGAAAGTCTGTGACATTGTGAAGAGTTATATCTAAGCGAGCTTGGAGTACAGACATTCCCAGCCTGCCACCTGGACTTGTAAAGTCTTCTTCAAGCAGAGAGAGTGGTATAAAAGGTCCTTTTCAGCCCCACACTCTTTGAGACCAGGGTTCTGCTGCATACTCTGTTGCTTCAGTAGTGTCTGACTCTTTGCAACCCCATGGACTGTAGCCTGCCAGGCTCCTCTGTCCATGGGATTCTCCAGGCAAGTATACTAGAGTGAGTTGACATGCCCTCCTCAGGGGGATCTTCCTGACCCAGGGATCAAACCCGCATCTCCTGTGGCTCCTGCATTGCAGGGGGGTTCTTTACCACCTAGCCACCAGGGAAGCCCTTCCCCTTCCATACATGAACCTAAAAGTAACAAAAGGGTATTAGGCACATTTCTCTCTTTAAGCACTTATTACCCAATCCTTGAACTGATGTTCATTTGTCTCCCAATTAATCAGAGATCTCCTTGAGGAAGGAAAGAAGGAAACTAATACTGACCATGAAGGATTCTGAGCCAAGAACTGTATGGGAGCCCTCTCTTGTGTGTGGACAGGAACCATGTTTTATTGAACTGGGTCTAAATAACGCCTTGCCTGCCTCTTAACTTACCCACAAAAATGTTTTATGAATGAATGAATAAGGTTTACCCTCTAAAGAGCAGGTCATTTTACATCTCAGCATGTGTTTACCACCTGGGCCCATATAGCTTTTTGTGTTTAGTATCTGGTTACCTAAAATGATACCTTATATCATACAGAACTTTCTGATTTTTATGCATATCCTTAAAGAGAGCCACAAACACACAAAAGTTCCTAGCATATAAAATTAGCTCAGTTACTAACTGATGCATACAGATGGTCATTAAATGAATTCTGTAAAATAGGTAATACCATTCTCCTTTTTCAGGGAGGTTATTGTATGTGTGCCCAAGGTCACAGCTCACATTTTGGATTTGTGTTCAGGTTACCTATGTGGAGGACCTGCTATGTGCTGGATGTGCCATTAGGCGCTGTCCATGTGTTTATAATTTAATCCTACAACAACTCTACAGAGTCTTTATTAGTGTTGTGATTAACTGGGGCCTTAGGAAGATAAATAGGTCTTATTTAAGATCACAAGTTCATTCCGACAGGCCCATCCCTAATGGTGCTTCTTACATCTCACAGCCAGTACTAGTCCTGGGAGATTGACTCTTTGAGATGAATCTCCCAAAGCTGCCTTACCTGTTCTAAAGAAAGCATTTTTCTTTCCAAATGTACATCTGTCTTTCTCACTGTAAAATGATTCTCACTAGAGTGATGGTGGCCAGAGATTCCACATTATTCAAACTCAATGTTAAGAATACAGGCATCAACTATCAAATTGATGTTAATGAGCCAAGTGCTTTTGGAAAGCCAGAAACTCATTTTCATTCTAACCCTTTCCACTGACTAATAATATGATGGAGAAGGAGGCAGAGAGAAAGAAACTGAAAGTTCCCATACACTTGTCTCACAGGTGAGTCTGTTTGGAAATGTCCACTGAATTTGTCTGCATGCCCTCCTTGTGTAGAAGACAGGAAGCATGCCCTTCCCACCCTGGAGAACAAGCTTGATTTTTTTTTTTTCACTTGCCTGATTGGAAAACAGCAGAAAAGGCAAATATGATGTGATTGGGATGAGGGACTTTTCTCAGTGAAACGGGAAAAGGGAGTAAAGTTTATTTTTAAAAATCAGTGAGATGTGTCTAAAAACACAGCATTAAAATGTGATGTACCTGAGCATGTTCTGTAGAAGATGATTTTGCCCTGTTTTAGTGGACATTTCAATTAGGGCTTACTCTTACAGGGAACAGTGCTGTGGTACACAGGAGGAAGTAACGAAGCTCGGCATGTGGCTTGGGAGGCTTCCTGCTAAATGCAACTCAGCAAATTAAAAGCATAAGTAATTTTAATGACAGCATAAGAGAAACGAACCTTCAAAGGTTAGGAAATTTAAAATAGCTTTAACTTGAGGGAATTGCAGGGAGGTAGGCTTTTAACTCTTTTCATCTTAAAAAGGCACATCCTAAACTATGCCAAGTATAGGCATGTGGAATAAAATTCACTGAATTTGAAAGCAAAATATAGTTTTTGAATTTCATAACATTGACCTGCTATTTATATTATTAACAAAATTGCCTTGGGCCCCAAATAGCCCGCTTAAAATTTCTAGACACATCTGGGGCCATGGCTACTCCTGGTCAATGTCAGCTAGCCCATGGGCTGGGAAATCACACGTACCATGGTACTTAGTTCAATTGCAAGAGAAACAGAGGGAGAGGGAGCAAGCTCATGGCTGCTCAGTGACTAGATGTGCTTCCCACCACTTTTCACTTTGGGTTGACCAGTTCTTTTCACAGCAGGATGCTACCTAATGAGCAACAGAATCCCCAAACATCATTTAGGCCCTTGTGGAGGTGTATTATTTCATTAGGCCACTCGGATCTCATCGAGCAACAGGCTATTCATTTTCTCAATTGTTCCCAAAGGGGTGTGCAAAGCTGGTGAACCTCCTTACTTATACTTTGGAAGTCGATCATTGACCAGATAAGCATTGGCCCATATCCAGGCAACTCATGGAGCAGTGATGTGTTTCAAGTGCATTTGGAAACCAGTAAGATGGATTTGGCTACCATAGATTTTAATACTTCAATATACCTTTGCCAGCTACTTTTATATTGTTCTGCTACAGTGATTTTAAGTCATATCCTCTTTTAAATTCATCAGCTGGTTGAACCATTCATTATTCATTCATTCAACAAATGTTGACTGGGTGCCAACCCATTCAGAGCTGGACCACACTGGGCCTGCAGCTGGAGGACTTTAAGATGCTTAGTAAAGGTTTAAAATGTGATGCTGAGGGTCGTGGTATATTTTCCCACTAAGGAATAGTTATATGATAATTTTAATTGCAACCTGGAGTGAAGAATTTTCTAACACTTTGAAATGTATTCACCCTCTTTCAGAAAATTGATTTGGGAGGCAGGAGGTTCATCAGAAGTGATCCTAGGGAATTAAGAGAGATGGCATCACCTATTCTCCCATCCATATTGCAGGGGAGGGCAAAGCTCAGGAATATGGCTGGCCTTGGACATTGGAAGTGAGTCCACACCCCAGTCTGCAGCTGCCCACACTGAGGTCAGTCCTCAAAGGCAGCTATAAGGTGTACAGGCTTTGATGTCCTATGCATCTTTTGTTTGGTTCTCATTTTGCCACTTACTAGCCATGTGAGCTTGAGTAAAGCTCTTAACCTCTCTCAGTTATCCTTTCTTAATAATGTGAAGATGAGAACATCATTACTAGGGCAGGTACATCGCTTAACTCAATCGCTAGCCGGAGAAGACATCCCACGAGTGCTGGTTTTCAGTGGCTGGTGTGGCTTTGCTGCCATTCCTGTCTGTCACTCCTGTGCTTCTAGTCCTTCGTCCACATTTGTACAGGCGCACAAGTTCACACACATGCTGAGCAGCTCTGTATGTGTCAGATACATAGAATGCACACTTTGGTACATTCTTGCCATTCAGGAAAGCTCTCTTTCACATTCAGTCTAGTAGGAAAAAGCTCTTCAGTAAGGGTCATCTGATTCCCTGGTGGTCTGATTCCAATTGGCCCAATGGGTGGGATGATTGATTGCATTTTTAGACCATAGTTAGTATTTATGGCCAGGACTGGAATAGGCATGGAGGATGGTTGGCCGACTCTGGAGGCAAGTGTTATTAACGAGGCAGTGGGAACCAAGCCGGGCCTGAAATAGATGTCGACATGATCTTTTGGTTGCGGGGTGTCACTACCCTGCTGCTTTTCTTATCAGTGCTTCCTGGATCAGGGTTTTAAAAAAAGATGGCAAAACACACCGCTCTTACCAGAGACTCAACTTCTCAAATATAGAATGCTGTTTATATGTCACTAATGCTGTTGGACTTGCCTTCTGCACCTGCTTTATACAGATCATTCCTTTTGACTGGTTACACTGAATGATTTGCTTAAAGTCCTATTGATTGGATGGAGAAGGGTAAGTGTTACTGTCAAAGCCCTGGAGTCTGCAGGGTAGAAGGTAGGAGGAGATTCAGAATGTCTTAAAATAATCCTATTCTTGGATAGAAGTGCGGGTGGCCAGAGACAGTCAGCTTTCTGTTTTCTGGGGCAGAGGAAAGATACATTTATGAATGCCGGAGTTAATCTTGAAGCCTCACTTGAACCAAGGAGCTTATCTTCTTGGCTAACAAGTGGCAAAAAATGAAACTTCTGAATATTCTTTTCCCTCATTTGCCTTTTGAGATTTTCAGGTACTTACCAATACCCAAAGAAAATGATAAAGCATGAAGAGATGAAGTTTGGATTTCTGAATAATCAGAAGTTGATATGATTTATTCAGGTTGAATTTAAGTCTGGTTTCCCAGAAGAGTTGAGAGACCAGTCACCTATTTTCTGAATTTGAACCCCCAAATCTCTCCCCCTTGAGCCTATTGCAGTAGTTGAAATGACAGTCCTAAGAAATAACCAATTCCTTTAAATATGTAAACAGCCTGTGGGCCTCTAGCAATCATTCATACTCTAGTATGAACTAGTTCCTTCAAGTTTGATTTCTAGAGTTGTACTTATTGGATGGAAAGAAGAGGCGTGTGTTTTGCAAGAAAATAAATAAATAAAACGGTTTGGTATACCGTCTCCCAAAAGTAGAACTGGATGTGTTACCACAATGGGTAGTTTTGTCTAGCAGTGTACTGTAAGCTTCCAAATCTGCTATTCCAGCTTTGAGCTTTGTGGCATCCCCATCATCAGTAAGATGTAGAGAGACTGCAGGTAAAAGAGAGAAGCGGTACACCCGGCCGCACTGGGGGACGGCAGCGTGCTCAAAATCCAGGCTTTGTCCATTCACTGTGTATTTACTGCGTGGTGTCCAGTGTTGTGTTTGGGTGTCCTGCTCCTGGGAGCAAGAAAAGGCAGCTGTAACCTGAAATGTGACTTGTTCTTATAAATGTCCTTATGTTTTTTTCAGAAATAAATCTGATCTGTATACTACTATCTGCAGCTTTAAAAAAGGATTGTGTCAACATTTATAAATCATCAGGGTATAAGTTTACTTTATCACCTTGCTGCTCTTAATCTAGTTCACTAAGGTAAATTTCCTCTGTAAAAGAGGGAGGGAGGGCAAGCGCTCTTCTATGGAAAAGAATGTTAGAACCCAGTTAAGGTATTTTCTAAAATTATGGACCTCAACAAGCTATCATTGATCTGTGCCTTCTTGGGTTGCTTACACATTGACTAGATCTTCATTAAGAACTATTCAAAATACATGTAATAATGTATAATATGTACTTCTTAGAGTTAGATAATATGTTTCCAGAAAAATGACCAATATTTATAAAGGAATTTGCTTAAGTGTTTACTATAGGTCTGGAGAAGGAAATGGCAACCCACTCCAGTATTCTTGCCTGGAAAATCCGATGGACGGAGGAGCCTGATAGGCTATAGTCCATGGGGTCGCAAAGAGTCGGACACGACTGAGCGACTTCACTTCACTTCACTTTACTAGAGGTCACGTAACCCCTTCCTGCCCCATGTAATAGCCTTGTGATCTCTCCACCCTGTGGGCTTCCCAGGTGGCACAGTGGTAAAGAATCCGCCTGCAGGAGATGCAGGACACACAGGTTTGATCCCTGGGTCAGGAGGATCTCCTGGAGGAGGGAATGGCAACCCACTCCAGTATTCTTGCCTGGAGAATCCCATGGACAGAGGAGCCTGTTAGGCTACAGTCCATGCAGTCATCAAGAATCCAACGTGACTGAGCACACAAACACAGCCTTTACTCAAACCACATCAAGAAGGAATTTGCAAATTGTATTTTGAACATACGTATGAGAAGGTTTTACCCAGTTCACCCAAAGCTGTACAACTAAAAAGTGGTGGATTTAGAATTCAGACTGAGCTCTGCCTGATGTATATCCATGCATGTACCCATAGGTCAGAGTTCATCCTTCTTAGAGCTCAGAAACCACCTGGAAACTCCCAGATTACAGTTGTCTATTAGGGTTTACAGCTAGTGATTTGAAATGTCTGAGTAAATCTTACTAGTTGTGGGTCCTTCTCACAAGTGAAGATGGAAATTGATTTTTAAAAAATAACCACAGCAGCTGCCCCGGATGTGAGACTTGGAGCCACAGTCCGAGGAATGGCCTGTAGTCTTTCTTCTCTCCCATTGGCTGGGACATGGGTTTGCCACAGGTGGCGAGGGCGTTGATGTGCTGTTCACCAGTCTTATCTGGAGGAAGTTACTCAGATTCTTTAAATTGGAAATGATAATCCACTCAAAGGGAAAATGAGAGCAGCAATTTCCATTTTGGGAAGGGATGTTAAGAAAGAAAAGGGGAACATAGAAACATGAAATGTCTCAATCACTCTTTGGTCCATTCCCAAGTCCTGGTCCCCTCATTTTTTGGTTTGATAGAAAATAGTGCAACCTTTTACAGTTTTCTAGATACTCTGCCAAAAATGGTGGAGTGAATCCAGGGAAATCAGTTGGTTAATTAGGATATCTGCATGACTCTTCAACAGCAAGAGGCGTGATAAAGCCATACAGTGGACAGTTAATAATGACTTCTCTCAAGGGAAGGTTATTATAGCTCCCTGCTTGCTGTTAGTGTGAGAACTAGCCTAGGAAGGCTCTGCAACTTTACTAGCACTAATTTAAACAAGGATTCCTGTGTGTGGGATTGTTGCTGAGCAGCAGATTCTAAATTACATCCCATGAAATATGTGTTTGAGATTTTGTAAGCAGGTATAAAAGGAAGAAGTTTTCATAGTCCAACAAATTTGAGGGAACTCTAGGTTAAGCAAAGCGGAGAAGACAATGGCACCCCACTCCAGTACTCTTGCCCGGAAAATCCCATGGACAGAGGAGCCTGGTAGGCTGCAGTCCATGGGGTCGCTACAAGTCAGACACAACTGAGCAACTTCACTTTGACTTTTCACTTTCACGCATCAGAGAAGGAAGGAAATGGCAACCCACTCCAGTGTTCTTGCCTGGAGAATCCCAGGGACGGGGGAGCCTGGTGGGCTGCCGTCTATGGGGTCGCACAGAGTCGGACACGAGTGGAGCAACTTAGCAGCAGCAGCAGCAGCAGCAGGTTAAGCAAAGAATCTTGAATTTGCCAGTTGTCTACAAATTTGTAATATATTCTTTGTATTTTTCCTTGTCCATTAAGCTTGTTGCTGAAGAGCTTCTCTTGAGGCAGAGTAGGCTGGTGGTTAAGGAGTCTGGAGCCAAATAGTCTGGGTTCAAATCCCTATCCTGCCACTCATTATCTGTGTGGTCCTAAGCAAGTTGCTCAGTTTCCTCATCTGTAAAACAGGGATCATAATAGTATCTACCTCCTAGGGTTGTTGAAACAATTAAATGAATTAAACCATATAAAACATTTAGAACTGTGCCTAGGATGTGGTCAGTGCTCTCTAAGGGGCACTATTGCTGTTACTATAATCTTTCAGACTAAAGACTGGGTATTTGAGCACCTAGGTGGCTCAGTAGTAAAGAATCTGCCTGCCAATGCAGGAGACACCAGTTTGATCCCTGGGTCGGGAAGATACCCTAAAGAAGGGAGTAGCAACCCACTCCAGTATTCTTGCCTGGGAATTCCCGTGGACAGAGGGGCCAGGCAGGCCACAGTCATGGGGTCACAAAGGAATAGGATACAACTTAGTGACTAAACAATGACAGCGGCAGAAAACTTCACAGTGACCGATCTTCAGGAATAACTGTTTGCTGTTTGCTTCAAAATAAGTTTCTTCTTCCCCAGTATGTGTGGAATTAGGTCAAAATTAATTTTAAAGGTAGAGAACACAATGAATTATGGGATTCCATGGCATTAGTTATATAGAAAGCTATAAATTTTGAGTCAAATAGGAGTTTGAACATAATAGTTTGGAAAATTTGAAGGACAACCTCTGGGCTTTGGAAAGTACATTTTTGAAATGATAGTACCAATTATCAATGGCAGATCAATGTTTCCTACTTGCCCCTCCATAATGAAAGCACACATGAATGCACCCTTCTGTAGAGTAAGGACGAGGTGCCAAGTGCCAAGTACTGGATTTCTCTCCATCCTCTCCTTCTTCACAGTAAGAAGAGAAGGAGGAGATGGGAAGGTTTAATCATGGGAGATTTAAGTGCAATTCTGAGTGAAGCCCAGGAGGAGAAGGGAATGACAGAGGATGAGATGGTTGGATGGCATCGCTGATTCAATGGACACAAGTTTGCGCAAACTCACCGAGAGATGATAAAGGACAGGGAAGCCTGGTGTGCTGCAGTCCATGGGGTCACAAAGATCAGACGCAACTTAACGACTGAACAGCAACTGAGTGAAGCCCAAAGTTAAAAGTACAAAGATCTGAAATTCTATTGCTAGTTGGAGTGGGTCATTTCCCCCATGGGACTCTGGGGGCCCAGGCAAAGACTTACCCTAACCCTGCCACACGTGAGACAAAGGAAAAATTGCCCATTGTGCTCTTCAGAGACAGGCAACCCGTGAGACTTGGGCCCTAATCTCACCACTAACAAAATGCATGTTCTTGAGCCAGTCACTCCAGGCCCAAGCCTAGTGCTTTTGTAAAACAAAGGACAGGCCTTAGTCTTAGCCCTGTCCTCCTGTGGGACAGTCTGCCATCGTCCTGACAACAGGGAACTGTACTGAGGCTTACACAGCAGGGCAGAAATGAGGACGGAGTCTTGGTCGGTCACGAATTCTGAGTTCCCTCCCTCCACCTCCTTGCCTTGGGCAGCTGGGATATTCCTTATGTAACTGGGTCAGGAAAAGGAGAGCAGGAAGGTAAAAATACTACCCTGCAGGTATAGCTGAGCTGGTATTGCACTGGGTTCCAGGGATGGAGAAATGAAGATGAAGGGGACTTGGAGGGATATGGGAAGGAACAGAATACATGGAAAATCCAGATTGATTCCTCCGGCCCTGAGCCTTCACGTATTTGGTCCTCCATGTGGCTGTTGAGTCTAGGATGGAAAAGAGGCCACAGGGGTGGGGCTAGAAGGGGGATGCCTCCCTCACCATTGCTCAATGTCTAATTTTCCAGAGACTATCATTAAACAAATTTCTGCTGCAGCCTGGCAGCCCTCACAGCCCTCATTTGTTGGAAGAAAATTAGGAGGAGGTGATTTATCAGAGGTAATAGTCAGGCCGGACTCTGGATTCTTAATGGCACATGGACCTTTTGCCTTTAAAAAAATTGCTTGTTAGAAAATTCATTTTCCAGCCTGTCTTTGCATTTGGAGTCAGAGGGGTTGGGGCCAAGAGAAGGAAAAGGTGAAAAAGCTTGCTGGGCTTTTGAGCCCAGAATTGGGGTCCAGGAAAATTGAAATGAGTAGGGGGTAAAATAGGGATCAAATGCTAGAGGTTGCATGATGGAGTGGGAGGGCGGCTGGACATAAGAAAGGATGATTTTCCTGGAAATTTCTGGCCATTACCTGCCAGGAATAGCATCCTTTTATAAATTAAGGTCTTATCTTTTGCAGCAGCAGCATCTAGCCCAGAGAGGGCTGGCGCGGCCCAGCTCAGAGAGGATCCAAGAGCCTGGGAGCTATGTATAGAAGGCAGGGTTGCTCTTCCAGCCTTTGGAAATAAATGTTCAAGCACTGAGACAGTCACGAAAAAAAAAGATCCCTCTGTTTGTTCCTTGAAGTATAAAAATGATTTTATTTTTAGACATTACAGTGTTTTTTTTAAAAACCTACTGGCAGAAGTCTTTAGGCGCAGCCATGGGAAGTGCAGCCAAGGATGGGTGCAAGGGTTCCTCAGCCTCAGTGCTGTTGACATTTGGGATAATCCTTTGTCGTGGGGCTGTCCTTTGCACTGTGGGTGTGTTGCAGCCTCCCAGGCTCTGCCCACTGGATGCCAGGAACACGCCCCACCTCCACCTGCAGTGGCCTGACATTACCAAATGGTCCATGGTGTGGAGGATGGGCGAAATTATCCCAAGGTAAGACCCCTGCCCAGAAGACACAACCGTTCCCATGGCCTCTGCCTTCAGTTTTTCTTAAATGATCAGCTGTTCCCCAGACCACAGGTCTCCCTGGGGCCCACTTTGTATCCACTTCACCCCGTGGGGGCAACATTCCCCCTCCATTCTCTAATTTTTTTCAAGACAAATGCTCTCCACCCTCCTCTTTTCCCCGACAACATGTGGTAAGTTTAATGCACACTGTTTTTGTCATGAAATATTTGCATTGTATTTACCAAATATATGTTCTTTAAAAGTTTGCCAAATGTGTTGCTTTAGTTGGAGAAAACACATTTCCACTCAGTGTTTCCATTTGGTTTTGTTTACGTGTGTGTGTGTGTGTGTGTGTGTGTGTGTGTGTGTGTGTGTGTGTCTATGTTTTAAGGCAGTGCATAGAGGACATACTGGTCCTGAGATCTCTGTGGTTCTGTTTTTTTGCAGGAGTTTTTTGTGTGAGAGGGGTTGTTTTTTGTTTGTTTTGGTGTTGGAAGAGGTTTTTGTTTGTTTTTGTATAGCTTAGGTTCTTTGACCCTCATTTCTACCTGTAAGGTGGTAGAGATTCATACTAAGTGGTCACAGGCTTCCAGCCCATGGACTTGTAAGCTTCTTGTGACCAGATCCAACATATGTCCAAAGAAGAAAGAAGGACATTTCTCCTAGGAAAGATGAGCTAAACCATGGAGGCAAGACCAGGGCTGTTGGGCAACAGTTTAAATTGTAAATATTTAATAAAGACTAAACTTAGAATTGGAAGTGAAACCTAGCTGGAATAGGTAGAATTTAGATTAGGGATTGTTCCAAAACATAGCTCAGAAGGCCATCTCACTCTTTGTTTAGATGCTTTGGTGATTCCTGCAGGGGGAATCCAGCTTTTTCGGCCTGGAACAGAAGGCTTGTGTGATTTGCCCACAGAAGCCTCATTGCCAGTCTTTCCACTGGCCAGCTTCCTCACTGTCTGTGTTCCAGCTATACAGAACTATTTTCAGTTTTCCCGATATGCCAGGGTTTTTCATAACTTTGCCAGAAATGGCTCTCCTCTTTTCCCTTCTACCTGGGAAATTCCTACTCATCCTACTTGACCTAACTTGAAAGATCTTCTCTTTGGTGCTACTTTCCTGCTTAATAACTTACGGTATTATTATGGTTCTCCTCATGCCATATTACAATTATTTATATTCCTTTCTTAATTTCTAGTACTGAGAACAAAGAGGACATTCCTTGAATGTAATTGAATGAGTTAATGCATGATCCCAGTCCCAAAGATGTAATTTAGAATTTGATATTCATTTTTTTTTTAATGCATTCCCTGAAGTTCTAAATTCCAGAAGGTGCCTGGAAAATTCCAAGGTCCCCACCCAACCTCTTGCTCTTTGGAAAGCTTTGCCAAGTCTCAGCCCATAGACCAGGTCCTCCACTGCTACAAATTCAGTCAACACAGGGTTTTTGTCATGGTTTCCCTTCTTCTGTCATTTTCAGTTGCCATGGCATTCTTGGAACTGTTTTCTCTAAACTGAAAATAAGTTTCCTCTTTACTTTTACTCTTCTACCTGAGGCTGTAATATTGACAAAGAAGGTTATCCTGCAAGATGTGAGTCCAAGTTCAGAAAAAATTTCACTCATTGTTAGGTTAGTGAGCCCATTAGTTCTCAAAGTTGTATTCTATTCTCGAAGTTTGAATAATCTCCCTTAAATTTCATTAATTAATGAATTGGCATCTAGGGGATGTAGAAAAGAAAAAGGTATAGTCCCAGCAGGCTTCCCAGGTGGCGCTAGTGGTAAAGAACCCACCTACTAATGCAGGAGACATAGGAGACACAGGTTTGATCCCTGGGTCGGAAAGACCTCCTGGAAGAGGGCTTGGCAACCCACTCCAGAATGCCTGCCTGGAGTCTCCCATGGATAAAGGAGCCTGGTGGGTTACCGACCATAGGGTTGCAAAGAATTGGACACAACTGGAGTGACTTAGCACAAAGCATGCATTATAAGATGGAAGTTTTCATATTTTTCTTTGTCTTCCTTGTTTCCCTTTGCTTTTCCTTCTCTTTCAAGTCATGTTTGGGAAGATTTCTTTATTTTCAGAAGGGAAAGATCCCAGAATCCAAGAATAAAACTAATTAAAATGACAAATTGGCCAAAATGAGAAAAATGACAAATAATCCGTAGGCTGAGATTATCCCAAAAGCCAGGAATAAATAAAATGTCTCTTAAAATGCCTGGTGGAGGAGGCTGATAAAAGAAACTCAATTATCTGTTGTTTCTTCTTCAGTCTGTGATATCTGACTTTAAAAGGGAAAAACAGTAAAAAAAAAAAAATTAAAGACATGAAATAAAATAATAAATAGAAGTTCATGAGCTTCTGTGTAGTTGGAGGTTGAGAGAAAATGTATTCATAGTGAAATAGCTAATGAATAAGTAGATTTGCTTTCAAGAATAGATTGTTCAATTTAGCCTCCTCTCTTACATTAAAGTGTTTCAGTTAGACAGTTGGACACTTGACTACCTACGAATTATTGTTGGAACTTTCAACCATTTTACTGTAAATAGATACCTTGCTTTGTTTTCCTTAAATTTGCCTCATTCTTGCCTGGAGAATTCCATGGACAGAGTAGCCTGACAGACTACAGTCCATGGGGATGCCAAGAGTCAAGACATGAATGAGCGACTAACATTTTCACTTTCATGAGGGAATGGGCAAAAAAATAATTAGCAAGGAGCAAATGTAGAGAATTCCAAGTGTCTGATAGAGAGTGAGATAAGTGCCGTAAGAAAGGGAAGGAGATCTGCACCATGCAAAGAAGTCCTACCACTCTCTGGAGCAACCTCACCTGGACACTTTCTCATAGTTAAAGCCCAGCAAATGCCCTAGAGTCAACGTGATCCTTCTTCCAAGGACTTTTTCAAGAGACATGTGACTTTGAAAGATAAATGACTACCATAAATATGGCGATTTTTACAGTGAATCTATGGTCCAAATGCTTGTATTTTCGCCAAATTAATATGTTGAAACCCAAACCCCATAGATGATGGTGCTAGGAAAGGGGCCTTTGGAAGGTGATGCTTAGGTCATGAGGGCTCTGCCCTCATGAATGGCATTAGTGTTCCTATAAAAGAGGGCCCACAGGGATCTCTAGCTTCTCCTACCACATGGGAACACAATGAGAAGATGCCAGCCGTGAACCAGGAAAAAGGCCCCCACCCAGCATACTGACACCCTGATCTTAAACTCCCGGCCTCCAGAATTGTGAGAAATAAATTTCTATTGTTGAATATTTGCTGCCCAGTTCATGGTATTTTGTTATAACAGTCCAAACAGACTAAAACACAATCATATCTGGATCCTTGCTCCATTGAAGAACATTTAGGAACTTTTCTGTGTTGAAAATAAGGAATTTGGAAGAGTTCATTTGATAGTTATTGAATACCTACAATATACCAATGATTATACTTGACTCTTGAACCCAGTGCAAGAAACAGACCCTCATCAGCTGTCAGGGAGATCACAGACAAGGTGGAAAGGGAGTAGTAGTAACAATAATAGTAGTAACAGCAAAGAGTTGGTCACGACTTAGCAACTGAACAACTGTTATTATCCCCACTTTACAGTTGAAGTAACTGAGGCCAAGAGAGATTAAGTAACTTGTAAGTTACTTAGCTAGTAAGTGTAACATAGCTAGTAAGTGGCAGAGCTAAGTTCTAAAGGCAGATCTGGTCCTGTGGTCCAGCTCCTAACTACAAGGCAGCACTGCTTCTCAAAGACATGGAAAGTGATCATCTAAATATGTTCATAGAGGCCTATAAAAAGAGCTTTGGGTGAACAGAGAATAGAGTGACTCATAGGGGAGTCAGAGAGGACTTCTCAAAACAAATGAAATTTCAAGAGAGACAAGATCATCAGTCTAACAACAGAGAAGTTAAATGTGGAAAACCACATGGAAAATTCTGTTCATAAATTACCATTTTGTAGAGTGATTTCATATGTATATGTTTTATGCCAGATTTTTAAAAAACCTTTTCCTGCATAAAAACCATAATGATCTATTGATATTCATTAAAATATATGCACATATATATATACGTGAATTGCATTATGCAGATATGAAAATTAATGTATTGAGCGAGAGAGTATGTTTTAGGGTATAAACTGAAGACTGTGTTGTGATTTAATTTTAAAGAACATTGTTTTTAGTTTTGGATGTTGTAGCAGTTGTTTAAATATCCACAGATCAGCACAATGGGAAAACATGAGCCTTCCGGAGGACCGTGAGGTCAGCGTTTCTCTCCAGAGGCAGAGCCAGGTGATGGTTGCCTGCGCTGGGCAAGAGTCCAGCCGCCCAGTCAATCCAGATCTCATTTGTAAATGAGGAGTGATGCATTCGTTTGCTCCATCATTCATTTTCATGGACTCACTGACTCATATTCAACAAATTGTTTGGTGTGTAGGTCCAGAACCCTATACGTTGGCTCTTGAATGGCTCAGTCAATGGGCATATTACATACAGTAGAAGGGGTGAGATCTTAGAGGACAGATTAGAGGATGAAGTCTAAAGCTGAGCCCTGGAGTTGAAAGCTATTAGATATTTATTAGTCCAGGCTAGAATGACTGGAAGGAAGAACCAAGCATCCTGATCAGATTACTGCTGGTGTCCAAAAGGGGTTGGGGGCTTTTGGCACCCCATGGAGAGTTCTTAGTATGATACAGTATAGCTCTGAGAGGTCCATAGAATCTAAGATCTCAACTTAAGACATTGGCTAGAGATTTAGGGATGACAGGTTGGATGGTTGGATGACAGGGGCTAGGCCTCTAAGGAAAGAAGGTTGGTAATGGCCAGATGGGTTGTTCCAGCTGCAGCTAAGATCGTATCGTGGTTCAGTGTGGGCGCCATTTTCCTGAGAACTTTGGACTGAAGAAACTATTCCACAGGAGCCCGGCATGAGTCACAAAGCATTGAGCTATGAATTGGAGCTTTGTGAGCACTGGGGGGCCAGAGCTCACATGAGAGGACTAAATATTGGTTTTGTAGCAATACACTTGGGGCAGCAAAAGCCTCACTTCCATATTTTCCAGGTCTACTCTGTTCCAGGCACTGTATATTCACTATGTGATGCTCACAGCAACCCAGCAAAGTTGATGTCATTATCCCATTTCACTGATGAAGAGATTGAGACTCAGACTGTAGATGATAAAGCCAAGTTTCAAACCCAGAGTTATCCAACTTTCTTCCTCTTTTACTAAATGCTACTTCTCTTGAGCCAGTCAAAACCTCATTCACTGGTGACAAGGATTGGTTCGGGAAAGATGAGGGGTAGGTTGCCTCATCTTTGAGCCTCAAGGCTCAAAGCTAGTATCTGAACAGCACTGGGAAAGGCAGAGACTGCATGGTACTAAATACTGTGGGAAAGAAAAGAATCTTAGAAGAGAATGATTGTCCTAGTCATTATTAACCAAATCCTGGAGTCCATGAGCCCACAGTGACATCCAACAGAGAGATTCATCCAACAGGCAGATTCTCTGCCTTCTAGGACCATCCAACCCAAAATGCACATTTACTTGCTTGAGTATTGAGCTAGGAGAAGGAAAGTTGCTGAATTTGTCAAGTTATTTTTATTACAGATGTTGAATTACTTTGAGTTAGTTAAACCATCATCAGGTATTGACTGAGTGACTAAATAAATGAATGAAAGAAGGAAGCCAGGTTTGCTTGCTCTTACAGATAAACCTTTATCTATGGATAAACCAAAAGAAAAAATATATTTTCCCATACCCCCTAAAGTGAGTCTACTTTGTTTTGTGGGAGGTAGCAATTTATAGACCTATCTACACATTATTTTCTAAAACTCAAGTATTTTGGAAGAGCAGATGGAGTACCATACTGTACACACTAGTCATATATTTTGAAATATATTTCTTTTTGAGCAATTCAGTGCTGCTTTATTTAGCAAAAGTTGTTGAAGGCTTTAAAAGCAATGATCCAAAGAACATAAGTGGCTGAGATATAGTGGACAGACAGGCATGATGGCGATGCTTTTAAAGTGCTGCTCTTCAGACCCTAGCCCTGGTCCCCATCACCTCCCCCATGTAGAGATAAAGATCTCCTCCATCCTGGGAAATGTGGGTGTGGAGCCTGGTTATCTGTGTTTTTTGTAAATCCTCTGGGTGATTCTGATATGCACCCAGATTTGAGTACCATTCTTCTATACCCATATCTGAGTCCTACTCTTAGTTCCTCACTTTCTTGAGACTCATTTATTTTCATAGATTAAATTATTAGAGAAACTGGGGGAAGAAAACCCCATTCCTTTCATATTTCCTGAGTCACAGGGGAACCAAATAGGTGTTTCCAATATTCCAGGAAATTTGTTTTGTAGATTACATCTAATTTTCACAAGAACTTACCAACATTTTAAGAGTGGGCCCTCAGATACAGATTTGGGTTGTGCGTACTCCTCAGTCTATAGCTTATCACCCTAAGTCCATGGAAGACTTTCCTTTTATTTTTTTATTTATTTTTTAATTGGAGGAAAATTGCTTTACAATGTTGTGTTGGCTTCTGCCATACAATGCAAATCAGCCACAATTATAAATATATCACCTCCCTCTTGAGCCTCTCTCCTGCCCCCCCCCATCACACTCCTAAGATTTATCTTTTATTTTGTTACTGTTCCTCTTCACCCTGGCTCCCAAACCCATTCCCCTCCCCAACAGAGAACTACCCTACATATTCTGGAACTCAAATGTGCATGTGTCTTTATAAAATGTTTCTTATTATTGGTGTATGTGTATATTGTCATTTTTGTAAATGATAAATCTGTAATACAAATAGGCTATAAAAAGTAAGAATGTTTCTTAGTTTTTACTGAACATTATAGTTTCAGGTAGATCCCTATTATCATATAAACTCCCAACATTTTCATAATATTTCATTGTCTGTATTTCATTCCATGTTATTTATATCCTTCCAGTTGATATACACCCATCCCACCTCCAGATCTCCACTAGTCACGAAAAATTCCACAACAAACATCCTCATTTGTAATCCTTGGGGACTCATGTTAAGAATTATTTGGGGGTGCATACCCAGGAGCTGGGATTCAGTCATATGATATGATTATTAGCTTAAGATTATTCCTATATTAATAAATGGAAAAAGTGCACGAGCGTTCTCACCTCCCTATACCCTCTCCAACGTTGGGTGTGAACATTTGGTCATTCTGATTGCTGAGAGCACATGTCATTGTTGTTTTAATTTTCATACCTTGAAAAGCTAGTGAATTTGAGCTTCTGTTCATGTGCTTCTTAGCTATTCACCTTACCTTCTAAGAATTGCATTTTTATGCCCTCATCCACTTTTCTATTTCTTTTTAAATTTTAAGTATTAATTCTTTGTCAGCTCTGGCTGCTGCAATAATTAACTCCCAGTTTTGTTATTTGTCCCTGATAACTTACCAGTATCTTTTTAGATACCCTTACTATTTAATGTCAGTAAATCCAACAATTTTTCATCTTAAAGTTAATGGTTTTAGGATCTTATGAAGTACTTTCTCACCCAGAATAAGGATTTGATTCCCATTTTTGTAGGTAAGGAAATGGAATGCCGGTGTTTATAACTATCAGTTAATAGCAGGATTTGAAACTATTAATAATAAGATGTTAATAATGAAATTGTGGTGTCCACAACACTTTTAAACCGTTAAGTATTATTTTCACTAAAGACATTCTGTGACTTTCACTCAGAGATCTCTCAAAAATTCCAGTCTGCAGCTTGGGTCCCTCAGATTTCACTGAATTTTCCTTTCTGCCCTGAAATTCTTGCAAAGTATCTCAAATTGCATTACCACCAGGCTGGTCATAATTACAGCTTTGGCCTTCATTAAGCTAATTACTACTTGGACTCAAATTGAGCCATTTCGCTCAAATAACACTATAAACCAGTCCTTTCTCTGTGACATCTCTGCCTTTTTCTAGGAAAGTACAAGGCTGATATCAGAGCTCTGTGTCTCCTTAGAACAGGGGATTTCAAGCTTCCTTTCTCCAAGGAGCCCTGCAGTACAATTCAAGTGTCTCATAGTATAAGAGAAATGGAAGAAGGATCTGGGACTGGAAGGGAGCACAGGCCCCTCCTCCAGTTTACGCAGTCCAACTTTGCCTTCATTTATTGTGTGTACTAAGTAATGTGCTGTGCTTAGTCGCTCAGTCGTGTCCGACTCTTTGAGACCCCAGGGACTGTAGCCCACCAGGTTCCTTTGTCCATGGGGATTCTCCAGGCAAGAATACTGGAGTGGGTTGCCATGCCCTCTTCCAGGGGATCTTCCTGGCCCAGGGATCGAACCCAGGTCTCCCGCATTGCAGGCAGATTCTTTACCGTTCGAGCCACCAGGGAAGCCCTGGTGTAAAGCGAAAGTGAAAGTCGCTCAGTCGTGTCTGACTCTTTGCGACCCCATGGACTATAGTCCACCAGGGGCTTCTGTCCATGTAATTCTCCAGGCAAGAATACTAGAGTGGGTAGCCTATCCCTTCTCCAGCAGATCTTCCCTACACAGGAATCAAACCGGGGTCTCCTGCATTGCAGGAGGAATCTTTACCATCTGAGCTACCAGGGAAGCCCTGGTGTAAAGTACTGGGTAATACATAAGATCTGTTTGAAAAAGGATTCTACTGATAAAGGGGGAGGGGGGGAGAAGCATTGCCTTAAAGAACTAGACTACTTAATATAAACTGATATATTTTTATCTCTTTGCTTACGCTACATTTATATAGTGCTTTACATTTTGAAAAACACTGACATTATTTGAATTTATAAACTCTTGTGAGGTAGGCATATTTTAACAGCTGCGGCAGAATTTTCTCACAATTAAAGTTCCGTCTTGCAGCACCTGTTCTAGCAGGCAGGCTGAAGGGCCATATGTCAGGAGATGATCGAGATTATCACCAGCTTGGGTCGAAGGCAGAACTAGACCATATCTAAGCTCTCTGTTTGGGCAAAGATGTTATAACTGGGAATGATTAGAGAAGAAAGTAACATTACAAGAATTGGCTACACTAAGCTGTTTGTCTGCCGGGGAAGGAAGGAGGAGACTCCACACGTTAATTGAACACCTGCTCTGGTCTAGTCACCGCGCTCGGTGCCTCATTTCATTTCCCCTTACAGCCACTCTGGGAGGGAGGTATTATTATATCCATTTTAAAGGTGATGAAAGTGAGCCATGTCAGCTTAGATGGAAAAGCCCAAAGGTTTTTTTTCCAAAGCCCAGAGCTTTGCAAAGCTCCAAAACCAGGACTCTTCCCACTGCATTAAGGATGCCTCCGCATAAACATTGCATCTTTTAAAGATTAGCCTCCTTGAACTTCATTTAAGCAGTTCTGTTTGGAAGGAAACTTTTCATAAGTCATTCTGTCTCATGCTGGGCATCACATCAACGCCTTGATCCTCTCCATCTCTCTGGTGCTTACCTCCTGCTTTCGAATGGAGCCGCATCATCTGTCATTTATAGCTACATTCAGCCTCCTTGTTGATGAGGTCACTTGCCATGACTCAGCCCTCAGCATCTTTCCTGCTTTGATTTCCTGGGTTTCCAACGCAAGCCCCTGCTATTTTTGGTTTTGCCTCAGAAAGAAAGATTGGAAAACAGCAGTCCAGCCTTCTGGTTCTCCAAAGTTGTTGATTCGACTTGGCTTTCTGTCTTCATTCATGAATTCTTTCTAGGCTGCAAGCTGAGGAGGTTTACATGATTGAAAGCTTCTTCTCTATTCTCAGAGAGTGTGCATCTGAGACACAAACAGGGGCCAAATGTGGTGTCAGCATTGGTTATCTTTGTTTTCACTCTTCTGACCAGAATCCCTCCATGTATACAATCACTCTTTCTCCTGCCTATTGCTCAAATAAAATAAATATGTTGAATAACATTGTTGAGTAGTTTTATTTCAGATATGCATATGACTAGTGTCCTGAGCAAGATGACCAAGACTAGGTATATTTAATCTTTTATTCCTAAGGCCTTTTATTACTAGGGCCGACCTTTAAATGAAACTGTGCTCTGTTCAATGAAAGCTGTTGATTTTCACAACTTGAACTTTTAGGATCTTGGATTTTACACCCAAGAGGCCATTTACTCAAATGTTCGTGATCATTCTAAAATGATGGAGAGCAAGAAGGTGCTTGCATAACACCTTACACTTTATGAAGTACTTTCATATGTATCGTGCATTTTATGTTAATTACTCTGGGGTAGATTTTATCATCCCTGTTTCACCTAAGTAAATTCAGATGCAAAATGCCTTAAGCTGTATAAAGGAACATGAGTTTTAAAAAACAACTGTATGCGTGAGGAGATTGGACAAGGTCACATAGACCTAGCTGTGGAAGTCATTGGCTTCTTCTGCCACAAATAATGCTGTTGATGAAGAAATAATATTATACTTTGGGAGAAGCTGATGCATATAAAAAATTGAGGTAAGACTGAATTGTTGTTCAGCTGGCTGACACTCAGGTCAGTAACAGAGGGGCAGGACTCCTGGAATTAAGCAGGGTTTTATATTCTCCATGTCAAAAGTAGAGCCTTTGTGACCTGTTTTCCCTTCAGAACGGTTTCCTATAGCTGACTCTGTTAGCCAGGCCTACCCAGCAGCCATCATGTCTTCAGGATACCCCAAGCAGGAGACAATGAGTACGCCACAGATTCTCAGCTGGCTAGGCAATATTCTAGGTATTGGGGCTAACACAATTAATAGAAAGCTTCCTTGCCCAAAGGATATGACAATATGGTGGAGGTGGAAGGGGTGTTCACTTAAACTAAGCCTTTTAATAGAATGAGATCAGGGCTGTGATGGGTGACAGGCCTGCTTGCGTAAAGGATGAATAGTTAGCCCATTAAAGAGGGAGCATTCCAAAAAGAGACATCAGCATGGAAGAACAAGGACATCACCAGTAACTTGGTGTTTCTGGAAGGCGGTATCTGAACTGGGAAATGGTAGTGAGACTGAAAGATACAGGCAGAGGCCCTGTGATGGGTGACATCTTTTCTGACATGGAAAAGTTTATCTTTTATGCTGCTGAGCACCTGGATCCAAATGGTTGGATTTGTGTTGAGTTCATAACCCCGTGGAGAAGGGCTGGGAGGATCTGAATATGAAAAGAAGGAGTTAAGTTAGGAGGCTTCTGAAGTCATCCAGATGAGGGATGTGGAGCCTCAACAGACAGAGACAGTGGGAGTAGAAGGGAAAGGGCCAAGCTGAGAACCATAAAGAAGCTGAGTCACAACTTGAGGACTGGACACAGAGGTTAAGGACAAGAAAGTTGTCCAAGATGACATCGTTATTTTTGGTCCAAAGGAGGACGCCATAAATCCTTATAGCGTACTGTAGGCACGGCAGTTTTAAGAGGAAGATAATAAGTTGAATTTTAGAAATGTGTGAGAAGCATTTATAGGACACTTCTAAGACAACACTTTTAGACAAAGAAATCAGTTTATATCTCAAAGCTAGAAACACAGCTTCTGCTCTGGTTTGTATTAATTTTTTTTTCTCATGCTACTCTGTTTAAACCAGTGGTTCTTTGGAACTTCATCATGACCGACTTTAAGGATCTGATGATAGCCACAGATTCCCTGGGGGTAGAAAAGCCCATGTACACATTCATAAAACGTGACACACAATTACAGGTAATTTGAAGAGCTCCAAGATACTACTCCTTGCTTTAAACGGGACATGAAACTTTAAAACTCCATGCAAATCTCTGAGCTGCCAAGTTACATATTGAGAGACTGTCAAGGATATTCTACTATTGCTATATGATCAGAGTCCAATTGCAACCACATGGTTTATTACCGACCCAAGTCAATAGGATGTCGGCAGGCAGTTGCATACCTAAAAATTGGAGCATACGGGTTCGTTTTAACTCTTCTGTATACTACGCATATCTTTTTCATGACCCCATTCTTTGCCTGTGTTATAAACTCCTCCTCCGACTTTCCCCCCAAAGGGAGCTAACAGAATGTGAGGTTGTTCAAACTCTGTTACTACCTACTGAAATGTAGTCTTTCTTGTCCCCGTTCATTTCATAAGCTGAGAAAGCTGTTGTGAGGACAACCTCACGTCATCTTCCCCTGCATTCTCTGCTCAAGTGGGTTAAATTCTATGTCCAGAAGTCAACTCACTTTTGTTTAGACGAAAGTATAAACATCTCACAGCTTTTGTCTCCGCATTTTAACTCTTTTTCTATAAGCTCTGTACATGTTCTCACAAGATAAACTTTTTCACACATTTTCTTCTCCTGCTGAGGAATGTTGGCATTCCTCTCCTCTAAGGCACTGAGTAGTGCTTCAGATCAACAGTCCCCCCCAAAAGACACACAGGTGTTTCAGATCAACCCCCAAAAGACACACAGGTGCTTCAGATCAACCCCCAAAAGACACACAGGTGCTTCAAAGATCAACCCCCAA